>NW_024413103.1:0-1706 GCF_014898765.1 Herpailurus yagouaroundi | reverse complement strand
TCTATCTTGGAGAATGTTCCATGTGCACTCGAGAAGAAAGTATATTCTGTTGCTTTGGGAGGCAGAGTTCTAAATATATCTGTCAAGTCCATCTGATCCAATGTCTCATTCAGGGCCCTTGTTTCTTTATTGACCGTGTGTCTAGATGATCTATCCATTTCTGTAAGTGGAGTGTTAAGGTCCCCTGCAATTACCACCTTCTTATCAATAATGTTGCTTATGTTTGTGAGTAATTGTTTTATATATTCGGGGGCTCCGGTATTCGGCGCATAGACATTTAGAATTGTTAGCTCTTCCTGATGGATAGACCCTGTAATTTTATATAATGCCCTTCTTCATCTCGTTACAGCCTTTAACTTAAAGTCTAGTTTGTCTGATATAAATATGGCTACTCCAGCTTTCTTTTGGCTTCCAGTAGCATGATAAATAGTTCTCCATCCCCTCACTCTCAATCTAAAGGTGTCCTCAGGTCTAAAATGAGTCTCTTGTAGACAGCAAATAGATGGGTCTTGTTTTTTTTTATCCGTTCTGATACCCTATGTCTTTTGGTTGGCGCATTTAATCCATTTACATTCAGTGTTATTCTAGAAAGATACGGGTTTAGAGTCATTGTGATGTCTGTATGTTTTATGCTTGTATCCATGTCTCTGGTACTTTGTCTCACAAGATCACCCTTAGGATCTCTTGTAGGGCTGGTTTAGTGGTGACAGATTCCTTCAGTTTTTGTTTGGGAAGACCTTTATCTCTCCTTCTATTCTAAATGACAGACTTGCTGGATAAAGGATTCTCGGCTGCATATTTTTCCTGTTGAACACATTGAAGATCTCATGCCAATCCTTTCTGGCCTGCCACGTTTCAAAAGAGAGATCAGTCACGAGTCTTATAGGTCTCCCTTTATATGTGAGGGCACGTTTACCCCTTGCTGCTTTCAGAATTTTCTCTTTATCCTTGTATTTTGTCAGTTTCACTATGATATGTCGTGCAGAAGATTGATTCAAGTTACGTCTGAAGGGAGTTCTCTGTGCCTCTTGGATTTCAATGCCTTTTTCCTTCCCAGTGCAGGGAAGTTCTCAGCTATTATTTCAAGTACCCCTTCAGCATCTTTCCCTCTCTCTTCCTCCTCTGGGATACCAATTATGCGTATATTATTTCTTTTTAGTGTATCACTTAGTTCTCTAATTTTCCCCTCATACTCCTGGATTTTTTTCTCTCTCTTTTTCTCAGCTTCCTCTTTTTCCATAACTTTATCTTCTAGTTCACCTATTCTCTCCTCTGCCTCTTCAATCCGAGCTGTCGTCGTTTCCATTTTGTTTTGCATTTCGTTTAAAGCATTTTTCAGCTCCTCCTGACTGTTCCTTAGTCCCTTGAACTCTGTAGCAAGAGATTCTCTGCTGTCCTCTATACTGTTTTCAAGCCCAGCAATTAATTTTATGACTATTATTCTACATTCACTTTCTGTTATATTATTTAAATCCTTTTTGATCAGTTCATTAGCTGTTATTTCCTAGAGATTCTTTTGAGGGGAATTCTTCTGTTTGGTCATTTTGGATAGTCCCTGGAGTGGTGAGGACCTGCAGGGCACTTCCTCTGTGCTGTAGTGTATAACAGGAGTTGGTGGGTGGGACCGGGTCAGACCTGATGTCTGCCCCCAGCCCACCACTGGGGCCACAGTCAGACTGGTGTGTGCCTTCTCTTCCCCTCTCCTA
>NW_024413102.1:0-1250 GCF_014898765.1 Herpailurus yagouaroundi | reverse complement strand
TATATGCTGAGTCCTGTGAGTCCTTCCAGCAAATCTCCTAGATTCAGGATCTTGAGGATTCTGACACTCACATGCACCATTAGTTCTTTTTTTTTTTTTTAATTTTTTTTTTTAACGTTTATTATTTTTGGGACAGAGAGAGACAGAGCATGAACGGGGGAGGGGCAGAGAGAGGGAGACACAGAATCGGAAACAGGCTCCAGGCTCTGAGCCATCAGCCCAGAGCCCGACGCGGGTCTCGAACTCACGGAGCGCGAGATCGTGACCTGGCTGAAGTCGGACGCTTAACCGACTGTGACCCAGGCGCCCCAATGCACCATTAGTTCTAACAAAAACTATGGAAAGCTGGTAAATCATTCCTTTTTAGAAATACAAAACAAAGGGAAAAACAGGGAGGGAAGATGGCGGCTTAGGAGGACGCTGGGCTCACCGCGCGTCCTGCTGATCATTTAGATTCCACCTACACCTGTCTAAATAACCCAGAAAACCGCCAGAGGATTAGCAGAACGGAGTCGCCGGAGCCAAGCGCAGACGAGAGGCCCACAGAAGAGGGTAGGAAGGGCGGCGAGGCAGTGCCTGCTCCACGGACCAGCGGGAGGGAGCTGGGGCGGAGGGGCGGCTCCCCGGCCAAGCAGAGCCCCCGAGTCTGGCTTGCAAAAAGCGGAGGGGCCTGACAGACTGTGTTCCGACAGCAAGCGCGACTTAGCGTCTGGGAGGTCATAAATTAACAGCTCTGCTCAAGAAAGCGGGAAGGCTGGAGGACAAAGGGAAGGAGAGCTGCTGAACCCCCTGACCACAGAGCTCAGTTTGGTGGGGAACAAAGGCGCTCGCCAGTGCCATCTCCCCCGCCCATCCCCCAGCCAAAATCCCAAAGAGAACCAGTTCCTGCCAGGGAACTTGCTCGCTCTGCGCAAACACCCAATTCTGCGCTTCTGTGGAGGCAAACCTCCGGCAGCGGATCTGACTCCCTCCCGCTGCCACAGGGCCCCTCCTGAAGTGGATCACCTAAGGAGAAGCAAGCTAAGCCTGCCCCTCCTGCCCCTGTGCACCTTGCCTACCCACCCCAACTAAGACACCAGATCCCCAGCATCACAAGCCTGGCAGTGTGCAAGTAGCCCAGACAGGCCACCCCACCCCACAGTGAATCCCGCCCCTAGGAGAGGGGAAGAGAAGGCACACACCAGTCTGACTGTGGACACAGCTGTGGGCTGGGGGCAGACATCAGGTCTGACTGCGGCTCCGCCCACCAA
>NW_024413101.1:0-9585 GCF_014898765.1 Herpailurus yagouaroundi | reverse complement strand
TCATTAGCTGTTGTTATTTCCTGGAGATTCTTCTGAGGGGAATTCTTCCGCTTGGTCATTTTGGATAGTCCCTGGCGTGGTGAGGACCTGCAGGGCACTTCCCCTGTGCTGTGGTGTATACCTGGAGTTGGTGGGTGGAGCCGCAGTCAGACCTGATGTCTGCCCCCAGCCCACCGCTGGGGCTACAGTCAGACTGGTGTGTGCCTTCTCCTCCCCTCTCCTAGGGGTGGGATCACTGTGGGGTGGCGTGGCCCATCTGGGCCACTTGCACACTGCCAGGCTTGTGGTGCTGGGTATCTGGTGTATTAGCTGGAGTGGGTAGGCAAGGGGCACAGGGGCAGGAGGGGCAGGCTTAGCTTGCTTCTCCTTGGGTGATCCACTTCAGGAGGAGCCCTGTGGCAGCGGGAGGGAGTCAGACCTGCTGCCGTAGGGTTGGCCCCGCAGAAGCACAGCTTTGGGTGTTTGCTGGGAGCAAGTGAGCTCCCTGGCAGGGACTGGTTCCCTTTGGGATTTTGGCTGGGGGATGGGTGAGGGAGATGGTGCTGGAGAGTGCCTTTGTTCCCCGCCAAACAGCTCTGTTGTCCAGGAGCTCAGCAACTCTCCCTCCCTTTGTCCTCTAGCCTTCCCGCTTTCTGAGCAGAGCTGTTAACTTATGACCTCCCAGATGCTAAGTCGTGCTTGCTGTCGGAACACACTCCGTCCGGCCCCTGTGCTTTTGCAAGCCAGACTCGGGGGCTCTCCTTGGCCGGCAGGCTGCCCCTCTGCCCCGGCTCCCTCCAGCCAGTCCGTGCAGTGTGCACCGCCTCTCTGCCCTTCCTACCCTCTTCTGTGGGCCTCTTGTCTGCGCTTGGCTCCTGAGACTCTGTTCTGCTAGTCTTCTGGTGGTTTTCTGGGTTATTTAGGCAGGTGTAGGTGGACTCTAAGTGATCAGCAGGACGCGCGGTGAGTCCAGCGGCCTCCTACGCTGCCATCTTCCTGTTTCTCCTGGGACAGTTTCTTATATGGTTCACGTTTTATAAAATCCTCAAGAAATAAAAGGAAGACAAGGAATGTATTTTTTATTTATTTTTTACTGTGGGGGCATTGCTTCATTCTGCTTTTATAATTATGCCCACTTTTGTGCACATATTTGAGTGCAGGGGCTAGAATTTGAGGGGTAGAGTCTCAGTTTGAGTCCCTGTTGATATGAGGTGAAGGCCTGGTGACTTTGAGATGAATAGGCAGCAGGCAGTGGACACTTACATGGGCAAGAGGGTGGCTGGGCTGTGGATTTGGGATCGACAGGCTAATGCACCATATGTGACAGGGAAGTGGCTGGTTTTGCTCTTGGTTTAGTGGTCATGATTTCCTTTTACTTTTGTTTGGGAAATTATTTCTCTTTCTATTCTGAATTATAGCCTTTCTGGATAGAGTATTCTTGGCTGCATATTTTTTTTTCCTTTTAGCACTTGGAATGTACCATGCTGCTCCCTTCTGGCCTACAATGTTTCTGCTGAAAAATCAACTGATTGACTTACAGTGTTTCCCTTGTATATAACTGCATTATTTTCTTTTGTGCTTTTACAATTCTCTTTACCACTACTTTTTGCTATTTTAATTACTATGTGTCTTGGTATGGACCTCTTTGGGTTGATTTTATTGGAGGATCTCTGTGCTCCCTGGATATGAATTTCTATTTGAAACTTCCCTAGATTAGGAAAGTTTTCAGCTATTATTTCTTCGAATAAGTTTTCTGCCCCTTTTCTCTCTTATCCTTCTGGGATCCCTATAATGTGCCTGTTATTATGCCTCATGGTGTCAGTGAGTTCCCTTGCTTTATTCTGATTTTGCATATTTTTGATCTCTCACCTGCAGAGCTTTATTACATTTCAAACTATTCTGTTCTCCAGGTCACTGATCCATTCTTTTACTTCCTTTTGTCTACTATGTATTCCATGTACTGTATTTTTCATTTCATTTTCTGTGGTGTTAACCTCTGATATATTCTTTTTTATCTCTATGTTAAAGGTATTACTGATGTCATCTAACATTTTCTCAAGTCTAATCAGTACCTTTATGACCCCTACTTTATATTCTCTATCAAGCATATTACTTATCTCCATTTTACTTAGCCCTCTTGCTGTGATTTTGTTGTTCTTTCATTTGGAACATATTCTTCTGTCTCCTCATTTGGTCTATCACTGTGTCTGTTCCCATGTTTGGAAAGTCAGCTATGTCTCCTACTTTTGAAAATAGTGGCCTTATGAAAAAGATGTCCTGTAGCTCCCTGCAGTGTAATCTCTTTTTCACCAGAAAATGGTGCTTCAGTGGTATCTCCTACGTGTGTTGCATATGCCTTACTGTTGTGGCTGAGAAGGTTTGCCTCCAGTCCAGTTGTCTGCAGTGTCTCTCTTTGCCTTTTATGGGAAGAGTCTCATCCTTGTGCCAGTCTGGGGCCACCTTGGGCTTGAGTTGAGTCAGACCAAAAGTTTACCAGAGATGAAGTAACACCAACTGCAGGGCACTTACACTGTGTTGTCCCCTGTGAAGCTTTTGTTGGTGGGCCAGGCCTGCTGTCATACCAGCTGTCTGCCCCAGCCCATTGTTGGATTCACTGTTAGACTAATATGTGTGGTTATCTTTTCCTCTCTCTGGAGCAGGATTCCCTTTGGAGTGAGGCTGGTCACTGACTGGGCTGCTTGCACACCTGCCAGGCTTGCACACCTGCCAGGCTCTCCAAGAGCATATTGGAGAGGGTGGATCTTCAATATGCACAGGGTCTGGCTGCGCAAGGTAGCAATGTTTTGAGGCTGGTGGTCCTCTGCAGGAGGGACCCTGCAGTACCAGGGCTGAAGCAGGCCATTCCTGAGGGGTGCATCCACAAAAGCATAGCAGAGGAGTGGGGGAGCAGTGGGATGGAGGGGTACTTGTGGAAGCAAGTTAGGTGGCGAGTGTTGGTGTTGGTTCCCCCAGGGAGCCAGGTAGGCTGTGGTGGGGAAGGGAAGTGGTGCCTGCCAGCTCCTTTGTTCCTGGAGGAGTCCCCCACTAATCTTTGTCCCTCCAGAACAGGCTCTAAGTTCAGCAAACAACTCTCCCTCCCATATGCCCCAGACATTTTTTTATTTTATTTTATTTTATTTTATTTTATTTTATTTTTTAAAATTTACATCCAAATTAGTTAGCATATAGTGCAACAATTATTTCAGGAGTAGATTCCTTCCCCATTTAGCCCATGCCCCTCCGACAACTCCTGCAGTAACCCTCACTGTGTTCTCCATATTCATGAGTCTCTTCTGTTTTGTCTCCCTCCCTGTTTTTATATTATTTTTGTTTCCCTTTCCTTATGTTCATCTGTTTTGTCTCTTAAAGTCCTCATATGAGTGAAGTCACATGATTTTTGTCTTTCTCTGACTGACTAATTTCACTTAGCGTAATACCCTCCAGTTCCATCCATGTAGTTGCAAATGGCAAGATTTCATTCTTTTTGATTGCCGAGTAATACTCCATTGTATATGTATACCACATCTTCTTTATCCATTCATCCATCAATGGACATTTGGGCTCTTTCCATACTTTGGCTATTGTGGATAGTGCTGCTATAAACATGGGGTGCATGTGTCCCTTCGAAACAGCACACCTGTATCCCGTGGATAAATGCCTAGTAGTGCAATTGCTGGGTCATAGGGTAGTTCTATTTTTAGTTTTTTGGGGGACCTCCATACTGTTTTCCAGAGTGGCTGCACCAGCTTGCATTCCAACCAACAATGCAAAAGAGATCCTCTTTCTCCACATCCTCGCCAACATCTGTTCTTGCCTGAGTTGTTACTGTTAACCATTCTGACAGGTGTAAGGTGGTATCTCATTGTGGTATTAATTTGTATTTCCCTGATGATGAGTGATGTTGAGCATTTTTGTCATATGTCGGTTGGCCATCAGGATGTCTTCCTTGGAGAAGTGTCTATTCATGTCTCTTGCCCATTTCTTCACTAGATTATTTGTTTTATGGGTGTTGAGTTTGATAAGTTCTTTATAGATTTTCGATCTAACCCTTTATCTGATATGTCATTTGCAAATATCTTCTCCCATTCTGTTGGTTGTCTTTTAGTTTTGCTGATTGTTTCCTTCACTGTGCAGAAACTTTTTATTTTGATGAGGTCCCAGTAGTTCATTTTTGCTTTTGTTTCCCTTGCCTCTGGAGACGTGTTGAGTAAGAAGCTGCTGCGGCCAAGATCAAAGAGGTTTTTGCCTGCTTTCTCCTCAAAGATTTTGATGGCTTCCTGTCTTACTTTGAGGTCTTTCATCCATTTTGAGTTTATTTTTGTGTATGGTGTAAGAAAGTGGTCCAGGTTCATTCTTCTGCATGTCGCTGTCCAGTTTTCCCAGCACCACTTTCTGAAGAGACTGTCTTTATTCCATTGGATGTTCTTTCCTGCTTTGTCAAAGATTAGTTGGCCATACATTTGTGGGTCCATTTCTGGGTTCTCTACTCTGTTCCATTAATCTGAGTGTCTGTTCTTGTGCCAGTACCATACTGTCTAGATGATTACAGCTTTGTAGTATAGCCTGAAGTCTGGGATTGTGATGCCTCCTGCTTTGGTATTCTTTTTCAAGATTACTTTGACTATTTGGGTGTCTTTTCCGGTTCCATACAAATTTTAGGATTCTTTGTTCTAGCTCTGTGAAGAATGCTGGTGTTACTTTGACACAGATTTCATTGAATATGTAGATTGCTTTGGGTAGTATTGACATTTTAACAATATTTGTTCTTCCTATCCAGGAGCATGGAATCTTTTCCCATTTTTTTGTGTCTTCTTCAATTTCTTTCATAAGCTTTCTATAGTTTTCAGTTTATAGATTTTTCACCTCTTTGGTGAGATTTATTCCTAAGTATTTTCTGGGTTTTGGTGCAATTGTAATTGGGATCAATTCCTTCATTTCTCTTTCTGTTGCTTCATTGTTGGTGTATAGGAATGCAACCGATTTCTGTTCTTTGATTTTATAATCTGCACCTTTGTTGAATTCATGAGTCAATTCTAGCAGATTTTTTGTGGAATCTTTTGGGTTTTCCATATAGAGTATCATGTCATCTGTGAAGAGTGCAAGTTTGACTTCCTCCTGGCTGATTTGGATGCTTTTTATTTCTTTCTGTTGTCTGATTGCAGAGGCTAAGATTTCCAATACTATGTTGAATAACAGTGGTGAGAGTGGACATCTCTGTCTTGTTCCTGACCTTAGGGGGAAAGCTCTCAGTTTTTCCCCATTGAGGATGATATTAGCGTTGCGTTGTTCATATATGGCTTTTATGATCTTGGGGTATGATCCTTCGATCCCTACCTTCTTGTGGGTTTTTATCAAGAAAGGATGCTGTATTTTGTCAAATGCTTTCTCTGCAACTATTGAGAAGATCATATGGTTCTTTTCATTTCTTTTATTGATGTGACTAATCATGTTAATTGTTTTGTGGATATTGAACCAGCCCTGCATCCCAGGTATAAATCCCACTTGGTCATGGTGAATAATTTTGTTAATGTATTATTGGATCCGGTTGGCTAATATCTTTTTGATGATTTTTGCATCCATGTTCATCAGGGAAATTTGTGTATAGTTTTTTTTTATTGGGTTCTCTGTCTGGTTTTGGAATCAAGTTAATCCTGGCTTCATAGAAAGAGTTTGGAAGTTTTCCTTCCATTTCTATGTTTTGGAACAGCTTCAAGAGAATAGGTGCTAACTCTTCCTTAAATGTTTGGTAGAATTCCCCTGGAAAGCCATCTGGCCCTGGACTCTTGTTTTTTGGGAGATTTTTGATTACTAATTCGATTTCCTTACTGGTTATGGGTCTGTTCCAATTTTCTATTTCTTCCTGTTTCAGTTTTGGTAGTGTATGTGTTTCTAGGAATTTTTCCATTTCTTCCAGATTGCCCATTTTTTTTGGCATATAATTGCTCCTAATATTCTCTTATTATTTTTTAAATTTCTGCTGTGTTGGTTGTGATCTCTCATCTTTGGTTCTTGATTTCATTTATTTGGGTCCTTTCCCTTTTCTTTTTGCTCAAATTGGCTACTGGTTTATCAATTTTGTTAATTCTTTCAAAGAACCAGCTTCTGGTTTCATTGATCTGTTCTACTGTTGTTTTTGTTTGTTTGTTTGTTTGTTTGTTTCACTAGCATTGATTTCTGCTCTAATCTTCATTATTTCCTGTCTTCTGCTGGTTTTGGGTTTTATTTGCTGTTCTTTTTCTGGCTCCTTAAGATGTAAGGTTAGGTTGTGTACCTGAGATCTTTTTCCTTCTTTAGGAAGGCCTGGATTGCTATATACTTTCCTCTTATGGCTGCCTTTGCTACGTCCCAGAGGTTTTGAGTTGTGGTGTTATCATTTAGGGACTACAGAAAGCTACATAGACTGACTTCCATGGGAAAGCAAAGCAATTTAAGTCCTACTTCAATCTGTTAGTAGGTTCATATATTCAATTTTCTTTCTTTCTTTTTCTTATTTTTCTTTTCTTTCTGTTTTCTTTTTCTCTTTTACAATTCTTTTCTTTTTCTTGAATACAGAAAGAGAAAAAATTTTTTTTATTTTTAATTTTTACTAAAAATATCTTTATTTAATTTTTATTACTATATTTTTTACTTTTGTGTAATTTTTTTCAAATTCTACTTACTTCTATCATTGTATTTTAGTCTACTTCAGTGTATTCACCTTTTAAAATTTTCAAACAATTTCCTTTTTTTTTCTTTTTTCTCTTTATTGTTTCTTTTCTTTTTATGAATGCAGAAAAGGAAAAACACAATTTTTACTTTCAATTTCTATGTAAAATATGTTTATTTAATTTTTATTACTGTATTTTTTTGCTTTTATGTAATTTTTTTCAAATTCTATTTCCCTTCCATCAATTTATTTTAGTCTACTACAGTGTAATCAATTTTTCAAATTTTCAAACAATTTCCATTTTTTCTTTTTCTTTTTTTATCTTTTTCATCGTTTTCATTTTTTTCCTTTTCTTAAATACAGAAAATGAAAAAGTTCATATTTATTTTTAATTTTTGTTAAAAACATTTTTTAATTGTTTTCTACTATATTCTTTTCTTTTGTGTATATTTTTCAATTTCTATTTTACCCCCATCATATCTTTTTAGTCTACTTCAGTGTATTCATTTTTTCAAATTCTCAAACGATTTCCTTTTTTTCTTCTCCCCCCCTTTTTTTCCCTCTAATCTGTCAAACCACTTTCAACACCCAGACCAAAACACATCTAGCATCTAGCATCATCTATTTGATTTGTGTGTGTGTGTGTGTGCATTTAATTTTTAATTTGAATGTTTTTTTAATTTTAATTTTTTTCATTTCAATTTTTCTACCTCATTAATTCCTTTTCTCCCTTCAAAATGACGAAACGAATGAATTCACCCCAAAAGAAAGAGCACAAAGAGACGACAGCAAGGGATTTAACCAACACAGATACAAGCAAGATGTCTGAACCAGAATTTAGAATCACAATAATAAGAATACTAGCTGGAGTCGAAAACAGATTAGAATCCCTTTCTGCAGAGATAAAAGAAGTAAACAATAGCCAGAATTAAATTAAAAATGCTATAACTGAGCTGCAATCACGGATGGATGTAGCGTTAGCAAGGCTGGATGAGGCAGAACAGAGAATCAGCGCTATATAGGACTAACTTATAGAGAATAAGGATGCAGAAAAAAAGAGGGAGACTAAGGCAAAAGACCATGATTTAAGAATTAGAGAAATCAGTGACTCATGAAAAAGGAACAACATCAGAATCATAGGGGTCCCAGAAGAGGAAGAGAGAGAAATAGGGGTAGAAGGGTTATGTGAGCAAATCATAGTGGAAAACTTCCATAACCTGGGGAGAGACATAGGCATAAAAATCCAGGAATCACAGAGGACCCCCCATTAGATTCAACAAAAACCAGCCATCAAGAAGGCATATCATAGTCAAATTCACAAAATACTCAGGCAAGGAGAGAATCATGAAAGCAGCAAGGGAAAAAAAAGTCCCTAACCTACAAGGGAAGACAGATCAGGTTTGCAGCAGACCTATCCACAGAAACTTGACAGGCCAGAATGGAGCGGTGGGATATATTCAATGTGCTGAATCAGAAAAATATGCAGCTAGGAATTCTTTATCCAACAAGGCTGTCATTAAAAATAGGAGAGATAAAAATCTTCCCAAACAAAAATTAAAGGAGTTTGTTAGCACTAAACCAGCCCTGCAAAAAATTTTAAGGGAGACTCTCTTAGGGGAGAAAAGATGAAAAAATATATAAAAATAAATAAATACCAAAAGCAACAAAGGATTAGTAAGGATCAGAGAATGCCACCAGAAACTCCAACTCTACAAGCATCATAATGGCAATAAATTCATATCTTTCAATACTCACTCTAAATGTCAATGGACTCCATGTTCCAATCAAAAGACATAGGGTAAGAGAATGGATAAGAAAACAAGATCCATCTATATGCTGTTTACAAGAGACCACTTTAGAGCTAAAGACACCTTCAGATTGAAAATAAGGGGATGGAGAACCATCTATCATGCTAATGGTCAACAAAAGAAAGCCTGAGTAGTCATACTTACATCAGATAATCTAGACTTTAAAATAAAGACTGTGTCAAGAGATGCAGAAGGGCATTATATCATAATCAAAGGGTCTATCCACCAAGAAGATCTAACAGTTGTAAACATTTATGTGCCAAATGTGGGGCACCCAAATATATAAATCAATTAATCACAAACATAAAGAAAGTCATTGATAGTAATATCATAATAGTAGGAGACTTCAACACCCCACTCACAGCAATGGACAGATAATCTAATCAAAAAATCAATGCACATGGAATGTTTTCCATATACTGGGACACACAAAGCATCCCTAAGTACAAAAAGATCGAGATCATACCATGCATATTTCAGACCACAATGCTATGAAACTTGAAATCAACCACAAGAAAAAATTTGGAAAGGTAACAAGTACTTGGAGACTGAAGAATATCCTACTAAAGAATGAATGGGCTAACCAAGCATTTAAAGAGGAAATTAAAAAGTATATGGAAGTCAATGAAAATGATAACACCACAGATTTTTTAATTGCTGGTTGTGTACTTTATCTCCAGGAGCTATTCGTCCTACTGTTTCTTTAAGGGTGTGGACTCAACTTCTCACATTTCTGGCTCTCCAGATGCCAAGCTGCTAATTTTTAAAATTCCATGTTTTAAGTCCTTCTTGCTGTTTGTAAGAACTCATGAAATTTAGCCCATCTTATTTTCAAAGCCAAAGTTATGGGGATTCATTTCCCCACCTGGGCTCCCCTGGTGTGAGGGTTTGTTTCTATCCCCTCTCCTTGCCCACAGCTCCCTCCCTCCCATGGACAGTTCTGTGAATCTGTTTAGCACACAACCGCATTTCTACCCTTCTTACCTTTTTTGATGTGGCCTCTCGTCTATGTTTAACTTTGGAGAGTCTGTCTGCTAGTCTTCGGGTCATTTTCTCAAGAGTGTATCTTTTATAAAGTTTAAAACAAAACAAAAAAAACCAAAAAAGTAGAACTGATTGCCTCATGAATTAAAATATAGAAGTTTAATTATA
>NW_024413100.1:0-4307 GCF_014898765.1 Herpailurus yagouaroundi | reverse complement strand
TTTTTTTTTTTTTTTTTTTTTTTTTTTTTTTTTTTTTTTTTTTTGCCTCCCAGGTGCCCTGGAAGGAGCTTCTTACTTCTCTACTGAGAAAGAGGACATTGTGGTCTGGGAGAAGGATTTGCCTTCACATATTCATTCATAACACTGTAAGAGAAGTCACATGGAGACTTAAACTCTTTTCCAAATTCTTGCCTTAACCCTAGCATCCAAGCTGAAAGCTTGTGTTCAAACTGAGGTTGTGGAAAACCTCAGTTGTCCATGTGATTGCTATGGGTCCATGCCCCAGTCTCTGGGGAGTTCCAGGTAACTCTCCCATGCCTCCCCTTGTAGATCTCAGTAGGACCTAATACACTTACTTTCCTTCCTTGGCTATTGTACACCTCTGTTGTGCAGAAACCAGGAGCCCCACAGAACTGACCCATGCACGGGTGCTGTCTGTCTGTTAGGTCTTCTCATCCTTGTTCAGGTCCCTCTACAAACTGTTGATGATAGAGAAAGCTGAACAACTTCCTTTCTCAATAATAGCTTTGGTTTCCCCGCAACATGTGCTGAACAAAAATATCTGACTTCCTGGAAATATTTTTGAGCCAAGCCCAAGGTCTCCCCTGGTTCCAAAACCCAAGTGTGTCTTATAGTCCATACCTGGACCAATCCCCTAAATCTAAGGTATGATATATGTTTACAAGAGGTGGTTTCACCAGACAGTGGTTGGGTTCAGGGGTCTTCTTTTTGGGGCCCCATCATGGTCAACAAACATGCCATGTTGTGTGACCTTTGACAAGGTACTTAATCTCTTTGAATTTCCCTACTTAGCAAAGTGCAGATAACAAGGAGCCCTGATAAATTTTACAGAAAGATTCATTGAAGAAATATATGTGAAACAGATTTTGTTGAAGAGGTGCTCAAAAATGTGAATTCCTGTCATTGCTGCACAGAAACCTGTCATTTTCACTGTTGTTCTCTAACAAGGTTAACTTTTTTTTTTAATTTTTTTTCAACATTTATTTATTTTTGGGGCAGAGAGAGACAGAGCATGAACGGGGGAGGGGCAGAGAGAGAGGGAGACACAGAATCCGAAACAGGCTCCAGGCTCTGAGCTGTCAGCCCAGAGCCCGACGCGGGGCTTGAACTCACGGACCGCGAGATCGTGACCTGGCTGAAGTCGGACGCTTAACCGACTGCGCCACCCAGGCGCCCCAACATACTTGTGTTTTAAACACACAAGTAATTCAGACTACAGTCTTTAGAAGGAACTGGAAGAGAAAAGACATGGATAGACACGGGATTCCATCCAAGGCAGTAACAGAGGTGACTGAACATACAGTTGAAATGGAGAGCTACTTCATACTAGTACACAGACTGCACAGGAGGGAAGGACTAAGGCAACATCTTGCTGAGTGAAGCAAAGTGGAGGGAGTGGAGAGAATCAGGTTGTGAAAACAAGTAGGTCTGACATAGGGACAGATACTGGGCAATCACTGATGGCTCCCAACTTCCTCACCCTTGCAGTTGTGAACATTCAGTGAAATACATGTCTTAGATATGGAACAGACAGCCTCATGGAAGCAATCACTAAACCCAGGGCTGAGTATGATGCTTTTGAGGGGTCTGGCGAGGGGGGCACAGCAGAGATGGCTTAAATGGGGAATAAAATTGGAATTCATTTGGGCTTTTGACTGTCTTTTCAACCCTTCTGTTCCAAAGTAGAAGGTGTCTGGGAAAGATTTAGGGGAACACTTACCTTCCTGTGCCCAAAGCTTCTGGCTCAGACAGAGCACTGGAAGAGAAAGAGTCACAAAATATCAGTTTTCCAGTTTCAACAGTAGTCCTTGTTCCAATTCATGCTGACTAATGACATGCAGGGTGTCAATTTTTTCCCCCCACAGAAAGGATAGTTTTCAGGTTCATCTTTTAGTTTTACCTCCTAGATTCCAGGCCACAAGGCTCTCATCTATAGGAACACTGGACCCACCATGGATCTCTAGACAGCATGATGTGGGTTGAACAGGCCCCACAAGCCACTTGGACTTGAGCAGACACAGTTACAGACATCTGAACAAGGCCCAACTCTCTACTAAGGAGGCCAGAATCTCCTTGGCTGCCATTAAAGTCACTGAGTCCTCATAGTAAGAGGACATGGACAGTTTTGGGACATCTCCCCCCCCTGACCCACTTGCATTACAGGACTCACCGAGACAGAGATGGATGGTGTCTCTGGGGGCCATGATTCTGTCAGAACCTCAGCCCAGTTAGTCTCTTGTTGGGGCACAATAGCAGAATGACAGATCCTCATAAAACAGTAAGATAAATCAGTAGGAAGTATGAGGTAAGAGTTCCTTGTCAGAGAATTTCTACATCTATTGCCTCACAAGTAATGGTTCCTTCCTAAAGAACTTAGCTCTGGATAGCTCTCGGGTGGGGTCTGAAGGACACCAAACGTCCTGTTTAAGTTTCCCATGAGAAGTGAGTGTTTTCCTTGACCAATGTCTAATGGGCTCAAATCCTTATTCAAACCAGATCCCACAACCAAGTGGAAGGCTCTGGGGCAGGATGTAAGATGGTGCCATAGAGACAGAGGTTCTTCTCCATTGGACCATTAGTCAACAGCCATGTGGCCTTGCCTGTTATGGACCCATGTACCTTCTCTGGAATTCAGGGACTGAGTATATCCACTTGGGCTTGACTAGCAAGAGAGTATAGTCTTGCACTGGGATTTTCTCAATGCCAGCATGTAGGGGGAATCTTTTCAGGAGCTATTCATCATCTGTAAAGAAAGAAACTCCTATGCCTATACTTATCTGTATATCCATATCTCCATTTATCTATATATCTAGATACAGATCGTGGGGTATATAGATAGTTAGATGTAGACTAGCTGTAGTTAGCTGTAGACTCCTGGCATCACTAATTCTTCAAGGATGGGAAGCCAAATATATCAAATAAAATTCTCTACCATGTACACTTCATTTTAACTGTAATACATCACTCTTGCCTTTCAATACACCAAGTGTCCTGGGCCTCTCCCATCTTTTGGAAGACACCACTGACAGATTTTAAAAATAGTGAAAATGAGTCTTTAAGAGAAGTGACTTTGCCAAAGACACTGCACCTAAGAAAGCACAAAGCAAAATCTAAATGCTAAACCTCCAAAAAATATCCATCTCTGAAGCATGTTTTGGACCCTCCAGGGGAGATGCTAGGGTTACTTGGTCACTTCATCCTGGGACAAAATGAACATGACAAACACATTATATTCCAGTGATAGACAGATGGTGAATTTGCTTATTTGTCTGTAGTAACATAGCGACAGAAGTCAGAACTTACTCTTTTTTAAAAAATTATTTTATTTTTTAATATGAAATTTATTGTCAAATTGGTTTCCATACAACACCCAGCGTTCATCCCAACAGGTGCCCTCCACAATAGAACTTACTCTTGAGGGAAATGCGGAACTGAAAAGAGATGAGGGATATGATTTGAGAAATGGCAAAACCTACTTTTCTTAGTATATTCTGATATGTGAAATATTTGATATTGTATATCAGAGGGTACATGGAAATGTTACTATACACACACACACACACACACACAGAGTCACTGTCTAATAAAACATGGCTTTGTTGCTGTAAAAAAATGAGTTTATCTCAGGGTATAACACATTTTCCAGGGGTTCATGGCACATTTTTCAGCTAGTTTTTGGAAATGGTGACCAGCATTGCATCCTAGACAAGATTTTGTTGTGTTTTTTTTTTTCAACTTTAACATTATTGACAGGGTTAGATAGTGATTCTCTGCTGTGTGTGTGGGGGTGGGGGGCAGGGAGCACCATCCTGGGCATTGCAGGATGTTGACAAGCATCCCTGGCTTCTGTCCACTAGATGCCGGTAGAACCCCCTCCACAGTCGTGACAACTAAAAATGTCTCCAGACACTATTATAACGGTCCATGTGTGGACACAGCCATGTTGCCCCAGCTGAGAACCAGTGTCCTGTGTTGTCTGCTGGCATGTATGGGCTGAGGAACCAGCACTTGCTTTGGGACATTACTGAACTTCATGCATTCCACAGCATCCTTTCCTTGAGGAATTCAGGTTCTACAGAATGTAGACCCCACTTAGGGTCACAGAACCTAGATCATTCCAGTGGGAAGGTCTCTAGAACATCTTTCTAGGCACAAATCCCCAAAACCTTTCTTTAATCTTCTCTTCCCTGGGATCTCAACAGCCAACTTGTTCTCAGAATCAAACTTATCCCTAAACACCTTTTTTTTTTTTTTTTTTTTTTTTTTTTTTTTTTTTTTTTTTTTAA
>NW_024413099.1:0-3388 GCF_014898765.1 Herpailurus yagouaroundi | reverse complement strand
TCAAATATAAAATTGTATTGTCTAGATTATTGTATATTAAGTATGAACATTGATATTGAACATTTTTGTTCATTTAAGTAACACATTCAAAAATTACTCTGTGCCAAACACTGAATGAGACAGTGAGTATATGAAAATAAAGCTACAGTTTTTTCCCTGAAGTTCATAGTTTAATGGGAAAATCAGACAAGAATACTAGCAATTAAAACACAATGTGATAAGTGCTGTAATGGATAATGCAAGGAGTTCTTTGGCAGGTCATCATCTTAAGATCTCCCTCACTGCCTTTTAATATCTTTTGATTAGAAGAGTTCATGATTGGAAATAAAATGTAGACAAACATAGAACAACAAAAGTGGGATAGGATATATAACAAACATAATGAAAAAATTTCTTCTGAGAGTGATGAGTGAATAAATATGAGCCCTGAAAAACCTCCCTCACCACAACAGGTCCACAAAATGAAATAGACAAGGAACCATTGGACTAATGAGTACTGTTTTGGGATTCAGGCCACACAAGGTTGATTTCTTCTGCTGTCCAGCCAAACAGTGATGCAATCACTAAACACAGTGAGTAAACACTAAATATTGAGAAGATTGGCAGAGAAGCCAGAGAAGGAGAGAGATAGGGTGAGTGAGCAGTCCAGAGAGATGAGTGTAATGGGGCTCCAGTAATAAAATGAATCAATATTGATTTCAAACTCTCAAAAATAAATACATTACTCTACATTTATCTCCACAATTAACAGCACTTATAAGTGGTATGCTAAAGCTTTCTATCTCTCATTTTTCCAGGAAAGTAGGAGGGTCATTTCTGATCTTTCATGGTGTTGTTAGCTTAGAAGAAAAAATAATATGTGGAAGGACTTTTGCTCATACTACCCTCTCGGGCCTACAGCCATGATTAAACAAATAGGCATTTCTTTTCTTTTTTTAAAAAATATATAAAATTTATTGTCAAATTGGTTTCCATACAAAACCCAGTGCTCATCCCAAAAGGTGCCCTCTTCAATACCCATCACTTACCCTCCCGTCCCTCCCACCCCCATCAACCCTCAGTTTGTTCTCAGTCTTTAAGAGTCTCTTATGCTTTGGCTCTCTCCCTCACTAACCTCTTTTTTTTTTTCCGTCCCCTCCCCCATGGGTTTCTGTTAAGTTTCTCAGGATCCACATAAGAGTGAAACCATATGGTATCTGTCTTTCTCTGTATGGCTTATTTCACTTAGCATCACACTCTCCAGTTCCATCCACGTTGCTACAAAAGGCCATATTTCATTCTTTCTCATTGCCACATAGTATTCCATTGTGTATATAAACCACAATTTCTTTATCCATTCATCAGTTGATGGACATTTAGGCTCTTTCCACAATTTGGCTATTGTTGAGACTGCTGCTATAAACATTGGGGTACAAGTGCCCCTATGCATCAGCACTCCTGCATCCCTTGAGTAAATTCCTCTCAGTGCTATTGCTGTGTCATAGGGTAGGTCTATTTTCAATTTTTTGAGGAAACTCCACACTGTTTTCCAGAGTACCTGCACCAGTCTGCATTTCCCCCAACAGTGCAAGAGGGATCCTGTTTCTCCACATCCTCTCCAGCATCATGATTTGTTCATTTTGGCCACTCTGACTGGCGTGAGGTGATATCTGAGTGTGGTTTTGATTTGTATTTCCCTGATGAGGAGCAATGTTGAGCATCTTTTCATGTGCCTGTTGGCCACCTGGATGTCTTCTATAGACAAGTGTCTATTCATATTTTCAGCCCATTTCTTCACTGGATTATTTGTTTTACGGATGTGGAGTTTGGTGAGTTCTTTATAGATTTTGGATACTAGCCCTTTGTCCAATATGTCATTTGCAAATATATTTTCCCATTCTGTTAGTTACCTTTTACTTTTGTTGATTGTTTCCTTTGCTGTGCAGAAGCTTTTTATCTTCATAAGGTCCCAATAGTTCATTTTTGCTTTTAATTCCCTTGCCTTTGGGGATGTGTCAAGTAAGAAATTGCTGCTGCTGAGGTCAGAGAGGTCTTTTCCTGCTTTCTCCTCTAGGGTTTTGATGGTTTCCTGTCTCACATTCAGGTCCTTTATCCATTTTGAGTTCATTTTTGTGAATGGTGTGAGAAAGTGGTCCAGTTTGAACCTTCTGCATGTTGCTGTCCAGTTCTCCCAGCACCATTTGTTAAAGAGACTGTCTTTTTTCCATTGGATGTTCTTTCCTGCTTTGTCAAAGAGTAGTTGGCCATACATTTGTGGGTCTAGTTCTGGGGTTTCTATTCTATTCCATTGGTCTATGTGTCTGTTTTTGTGCCAATACCATGCTGTCTTGATGATGACAGCTTTGTAGTAGAGGCTAAAGTCTGGGATTGTGATGCCTCCTGCTTTGGTCTTCTTCTTCAAAATTACTTTGGCTATTCGGGGTCTTGTGTGGTTCCATATAAATTTTAGGATTGCTTGTTCTAGCTTCGAGAAGAATGCTGGTGCAATTTTGATTGGGATTGCAATTAATGTGTAGATACCTTTGGGTAGTATTGACATTTTGACAATATTTATTCTTCCAATCCATGAGCAGGGAATTTTTTTTTCCATTATTTGTTTCTTCTTCAGTTTCCTTCATAAGCTTTCTATAGTTTTCAGCATACAGATCTTTTACATCTTTGGTTAGGTTTATTCCTAGTTATTTTATGCTTCTTAGTGCAATTGTGAATGGGATCAGTTTCTTTATTTGTCTTTCTGTTGCTTCATTATTAATGTATAAGAATGCAACTGATTTCTGTACATTGATTTTGTATCCTGCAACTTTGCTGAATTCATGTATCAGTTCTAGCAGACTTTTGGTGGAGTCTATCGGGTTTTCCATGTATAATATCATGTCATCCGCAAAATGTGAAAGCTTGACTTCATCTTTGCCAATTTTGATACCTTTGATTTCCTTTTGTTGTCTGATTGCTGATGCTAGAACTTCCAACACTATGTTAAACAACAGCGGTGAGAGTGGACATCCCTGTCGTATTCCTGATCTCAGGGAGAAAGCTCTAAGTTTTTCCACATTGAGGATGATGTTAGCTGTGGACTTTTCATAAATGGTTTTATGATGTTTATGTTCCTTCTATCCCGACTTTCTCGAGGGTTTTTATTAAGAAACTATGCTGAATTTTGTCAAATGCTTTTTCTGCATCGATTGACAGGATCATATGGTTCTTTTCCTTTATTAATGTGATGTATCACGTTGATTGATTTGCGAATGTTGAACCAGCCCTGCAGCCCAGGAATGAAACCCACTTGATCATCGTGAATAAGTCTTTTTATAAGCTGTTGAATTGGATTTGCTAGTATCTTATTGAGAATTTTTGCATCCATATTCATCAGGGATATTGGCCTGTAGTT
>NW_024413098.1:0-3149 GCF_014898765.1 Herpailurus yagouaroundi | reverse complement strand
AAAAAAAAAAAAAAAAAAAAAAAAAAAGGAAAAAAGCTAAACCTATAAAACTTATAGAAGAAAACATAGGGTAAATCTTTATTTCCTTAGATTCCACAATGAATTCTTAGGTATGACACTAAAAGTAGAAACAACAAAATAAAGAAATAATAAATTAGACTTCATAAATATGAAAATATTTGGTGTCTTAGAAGACATGATCAAAAAACTGAAGAGACAACCCACATAATAGGAGAAAATATTTTCATACTGTATATTGCTATGGGATTTGTATTAATTACATATAAAGAACACTTACAACTAAACACCAGAAATAACCCAAATCATATATAAGCAAATGATTTGAATAGACAGTACTCCAGTGAAGATATACAAATGGCCAACAAGCACATTGAAAGATATTCAATATCATTAGCAATTATAGAAATGTTAATAAAAACCACAATGAAATATCACGTCATACACACTAGAATGGCTATAATTAAAAGACAAAAAAAAAAAAAAGAACGTAAGTATTGGCAATGATGTAGAGAAATTGGAACCCTTACACAATGCTGGTGTGAACATGCAATGGTGAAGCCACAGTGAAATATTGTTTGGGAGCTCCTTGTGGTAAATATTTGAATCTCAGAACTCATTTCTCTTGGAAATATACTCAATTAGCCATATATCATATTTTTGTGAGCTTTAAGAGTTTAATTGTAATTTATAAATAAACTCAATCATACATTTTTGTTTTATAATATTAAACATATTTTCCATCAATTTTACTTCGTTTCTAAATAATCCATTTTAAACTGTTTTTTTTAACCTATTACATCAAAAATGTCCTTTAAACCACTTATTTTGGTGATTTGCCAGCATAGTCAATATTTTTCTAAAAAATATTTTCCTTGCAAAACACAAAGGATGTCAAGATCATAAAAAAACTCAAATTTATTTATTAAGAAGAATTTTAGCTATTTCATAGTTTTGTGAAACCTCTTGTTGGCCAAATAATTTAACAGTAGAGAGAAATATTTGGCCTCAGTCTTGTGAAAAATCTGGTGGTTCACAGATTTGGTTTGGACAGAAAATCACAGCAGAAATAATATCATGATTGTAATAAAAAGTGTTACTAATTTTCACAATGTTTGAGCGCTTCAAAAACATTATTTCCTTTAGTATTTTTTATAGTACATACTTTTTCATTTTCATCCTTTAATTTCATTCTTTTACTAGAGCCTAGCCATCCTTTGTAAAACATAGATTATTTGTTATTTATTTCCTCAGAGAAGTCAAATTTTTAAACTTTTTTGTTTAAGTATAATTGACATGCAATATAGCATTAGTTTCAAGTGTACAACATAGTGATTGAACAAATCGATATTTTATGCGATTCTCACCAAAGTGCAGCTACCATCAGTCACCTTACATTTTTATTTTTTATTTTTTTAATTTTTTTCAATATATGAAATTTATTGTCAAATTTGTTTCCATAAAACACCCACTGCTCATCCGAAAAGGTGCCCTCCTCAATACCCATCACCCACCCTCCCCTCCCTCCCACCACCCATCAAACCTCAGTTTGTTCTCAGTTTTTAAGAGTCTCTTATGCTGTGCCTCTCTCCCACTCTAACTTCTTTTTTGTTTCCTTCCCCTCCCCCATGGGTTTCTGTTCAGTTTCTCAGGATCCACATAAGAGTGAAAACATACGGTATCTGTCTTTCTCTGTATGGCTTATTTCACTTAGCATCCCACTCTCCAGTTCCATCCACGTTGCTAAAAGGGGCCATATTTCGTTCTTTCTCATTGCCACATAGTAGTCCATTGTGCATATAAACCACAATTTCTTTATCCATTCATCAGCTGATGGACATTTAGGCTCTTTCCATAATTTAGCTATTGTAAGAGTGCTGCTATAAACATTGGGGTACAAGTGCCCCTATGCATCACCACTCCTGTATCCCTTGAGTAAATTCCTAGCAGTGCTATTGCTGGGTCATAGGGTAGGTCTATTTTTAATTTTCTGAGGAATCTCCACACTGTTTTCCAGAGCGGCTGCACCAATTTGCATTCCCACCAACAGTGCAAGAGGGTTCCCGTTTCTCCACATCCTCTCCAGCATCTATAGTCTCCTGATTTGTTCATTTTGGCCACTCTGACTGGCGTGAGGTGATACCTGAGTGTGGTTTTGATTTGTATTTCCCTGATGAGGAGCGACGCTGAACATCTTTTCATGTGCCTGTTGGCCATCTGGATGTCTTCTTTAGAGAAGTGTCTATTCATGTTTTCTGCCCATTTCTTCACTGGATTATTTGTTTTTCGGGTATGGAGTTTGGTGAGCTCGTTATACATTTTGGATACTAGCCCTTTGCCCGATATGTCATTTGCAAATATATTTTCCCATTCCGTTGGTTAACTTTCAGTTATGTTGGTTGTTTCCTTTGCTGTGCAGAAGCTTTTTATCTTCATAAGGTCACAGTAATTCATTTTTGCTTTGAATTCCCTTGCCTTTGGGGATGTGACAAGTAAGAAATTGCTACGGATGAGGTCAGAGAGGTTTTTTCCTGCTTTCTCCTCTAAGGTTTTGATGGTTTCCTGTCTCACATTCAGGTCCTTTATCCATTTTGAGTTTATTTTTGTGAATGGTGTGAGAAAGTCGTCTACTTTCAACCTTCTGCATGTTGCTGTCCAGTTCTCCCAGCACCATTTGTTAAAAAGGCTTTTTTTCCATTGGATGTTCTTTCCTGTTTTGTCAAAGATTAGTTGGCCATACGTTTCTGGGTCTGTTCTGGGGTTTCTATTCTATTCCAGTGGTCTATGTGTCTGTTTTTGTGCCAATACTATGCTGTCTTGATGATGACAGCTTTGTAGTAGAGGCTAAAGTCTGGGATTGTGATGCCTCCTGCTTTGGTCTTCTTCTTCAACATTATTTGGCTATTCGGGGCCTTTTGTGGTTCCATATGAATTTTAGGATTGCTTGTTCTAGTTTCAAGAAGAATGCTGGTGCAATTTTGATTGGGATTGCATTGAATATGTAGATAGCTTTGGGTAGTATTGACATTTTGACAATATTTATTCTTCCAATCCATGAGCATGGAATGTCTTTCCATTTCTTTATGTCTTCTTCAATTTCCTTCATAAGCTTTCCATAGTTTTCAGCATAC
>NW_024413097.1:0-2771 GCF_014898765.1 Herpailurus yagouaroundi | reverse complement strand
TTGCTACAAAGGGCCATATTTCATTCTTTCTCATTGCCACGTAGTACCCCATTGTGTATATAAACCACAATTTCTTTATCCATTCATCAGTTGATGGACATTTAGGCTCTTTCCATCATTTGGCTATTGTTGAGAGTGCTGCTATAAACATTGGGGTACAAGTGCCCCTATGCATCAGTACTCCTGTATCCCTTGGGTAAATTCCTAGCAGTGCTACTGCTGGGTCATAGGGTAGGTCTGTTTTTAATTTTTTGAGGAACCTCCACACTGTTGTCCTGAGCGGCTGTGCCAGTTTGCATTCCCACTAACAGTAGAAGAGGGTTCCCGTTTCTCCACATCCTCGCCAGCATCTATAGTCTCCTGATTTGCTCATTTTGGCCACTCTGACTGGCATGAGGTGATATCTGAGTGTGGTTTTGATTTGTATTTCCCTGATGAGGAGCGACGTTGAGCATCTTTTCATGTGCCTGTTGGCCATCTGGATGTCTTCTTTAGAGAAGTGTCTATTCATGTCTTCTGCCCATTTATACACTGGATTATTTCTTTTTCAGGTGTGGAGTTTGGTGAGCTCTTTATAGATTTTGGATACTAGCCCTCTGTCTGATATGCCATTTGCAAATATCTTTCCCCATCCCGTCGGTTGCCTTTTAGTTTTGTTGACTGTTTCCTTTGCAGTGCAGAAGCTTTTTATCTTCATGAGGTCCCAAGAGTTCATTTTTGCTTTTAATTCCCCTGCCTTTGGAGATGTGTCCAGTAAGAAATTGCTGCGGCTGAGGTCAGAGAGGTTTTTTTCCTGCTTTCTCCTCTAGGGTTTTGACCGTTTCCTGTCTCACATTCAGGTTCTTCATCCATTTTGAGTTAATTTTTGTGAATGGTGTAAGAAAGTGGTCTAGTTTCATCCTTCTGCATGTTGCTGTCC
This sequence comes from Herpailurus yagouaroundi, assembly GCF_014898765.1. Classification (NCBI taxonomy): domain Eukaryota; kingdom Metazoa; phylum Chordata; class Mammalia; order Carnivora; family Felidae; genus Herpailurus; species Herpailurus yagouaroundi. The sequence goes on along the minus strand of NW_024413097.1, from coordinate 1,852 downwards.
AGGTCTCCCAGCGCCATTTGTTAAAGAGACTGTCTTTTTTCCATTGGATATTCTTTCCTGCTTTGTCTTATAGCAATTCTGTACCCTCAAAGCAGCTGCATTTTCAATACAAGACAAAAAGGTATTGTGCCAAAAATGCAAGGTTTTCGTGCCTGCTGGTGCAGCCGCGGTGATGGCTTCGTGTATTTCCTCCCCCCACCTTTTTTCTTACAATGGTCCTTAATGCTGGATTCCTTCATCTTGAACTGGTGGGGCAACCGCAGTTGCAGACCCCAATCTGTGGTACATACCAAGCAATTCAACCTTTTCTCGTAATGTCATGACTTTCCTCTGCTTCCTCGGAGCACTTGCAGCATCACTGGTGGCACTATGTAAGGGTCCCCTGGTGTTATCCAAGACTTATGGCATTGCACTAAACGCGATGAAAAATATGTGAGAACCGCAAGAGATCACTTTTCACTGCAATATGCAATTTACTGCAGAGACAAACTGCTCACACAGAGATGATTAGCATCACACTGTTTTAAACAGATACTTGCAACACTCGAGCTCACAGCGACAGAAACGGGAGGTGGCTACGGAATTACTACAGCAGCATACCGTGTACTACGGTTAATTTTATGCAGTTAGGGTTTAATAGTGCATCTTTATGTTTGTTTACATTTCTCGACTGTAAATGGCACCTTGTATGGTCTGTAAGTGTGTGCAGCCATTTTGACAAGTTTTAACTTTGTATGCTAGCTTTGCATATATTTTACAGCAGTAAATGATAAAATAGACTAGCATCTGCATACGTTTCATGCATTCATGACATACCCCCTTTCTTTTTCTGTATCTATTTCTAGGCTATGTGGTTCATCTGCTAGCGTTTTCAAATTGTCACAAAATCTCCACAAATTTTTCCGATACACTTATTTAAAAAAACCTATGATAAGTGGACTCGTGCCGTTCAAAGCCATGTTGTTCAAGGGGTCAACTGGACAATCCCCAATGAGGTGTTTCTGGAAAATTCCTTTTGAATTTCAATTTAGCTAGCAAGAGAGGAGCTTTTACGAAGCCCAGGTGACCATATCACATGTCTGCTACAAAGGAGGTTTGCAGAATTATCACACCTTCAGGCAGAGACTGGACTCCTTCATGAATGTGCCATGATTTCATTAATGGTGGCCACTCTTGGAATCCATTCTTCGCAGCTGCTTTGTAACGATATTTCCCATACCTACAGGTGCAAAGGAGTTTAATTCGGAATATAAAAGCCCCCTTGTAGAAACAGACTAGGGCCTACCAACATTTGATTCAGTCAGCTCATTGTTTAGAACAAATACTGGCCCTTTGTTTTTTTTAAATTTTTTTTGTTTTTAAAGTTTATTTACTTTTGAGACAGAGAGAGACAGAGCACAAACGGGGGAGGGGCAGAGAGAGAGGGCGACACAGAATCGGAAGCAGGCTCCAGGCTCTGAGCCGTCAGCCCAGAGCCCGACGCGGGGCTCGAACTCACGGACCACCAGATCGTGACCTGAGCCGAAGTCGGACGCTTCACCGACTGAGCCACCCAGGCGCCCCAAAATACCTGCCCTTTGAAATGCACGTAACATGAAACACTATGACCTGCTTCTTTTCAAACAGAGGGAGAAACTTTGTGGATAAGGCTTCGTGAAACGTGCCTAATGGTTCATATGAGCCAGTGTAAGAGACAACAATGGTCTGGGGGCTTCAAGTCACTTTCTCTGTCATTACCTCGTGTGGGACATTTGCTTATTTCCTTCCCTCTCTTTTTTTTTTTTTAATTTTTTTTTTAAACGTTTTTTATTTATTTTTGGGACAGAGAGAGACAGAGCATGAACGGGGGAGG
>NW_024413096.1:0-4326 GCF_014898765.1 Herpailurus yagouaroundi | reverse complement strand
CCCCCCCCCCCCCCCCCCCCGTATCTCACTATCTCACCGCTGCGATTGGGGATTGACCTCGAGCTAGCTGGAATAAAGGCTCTTTTGCTTTTGCATTGGACTGGGTTCCCTGGTGGTCTTTGGGGATCACGAATTCTGGGCATAACATTTGGGGGCTTGGCCCGGGATCCCCAAGACTCCTGAGGGACCCCTGACCCGGAGAGCCTGACTGGCCACGGTTAGTGTCTGTTCGTTCCATCTTTTCTGTGTGTGGGCTCATTTCTGGAATTCTGGTAGTGCCCGACGCGGTCTAAGTGGACGCACTGGAGGACCACGGGCCGGGAGTTTCGGAAGATGTTCCGATCCTCCCTTTTGGAGGGAGTGGAATCCCCTCAAAGGTCTGAGATGAGGTGGGTCGCTCCCACTGGTCAGCGTGAGGCCGTCGTCTAGCTTTTGGTTTTGGAGGGATGTGGAATCCCCTCAAAGGTCTGAGCTAGCTTTCAGTTTTGCTTCCATGGAGTTGGAAGACTGTTTCTAAGGGCCCTCTGTTTGTCTGTTTCTGTGTTTCTCTGTTTTGTTCTGTGGACTTACTGGACGGACGTTATGGGACAGACTCAGACTACCCCTCTACCCACCCTCTTGGCTTAAGCCCTTCCTAGCCCCACTCCCTCCGGAGCCAAAACCCATTCTTGCCTTGCAGGGGACAGAGACGAAGGCAAACAAGAAAAGTCTTACCCAGCCTTCAGCACCCTTCTACCCTGTCCTACAAGGGGGGGATAAAGAAGAATTAATTTTTCCTCCCCCGTATAACCCCTCTAGAATGCCGGAAGAACACCATCCTCCCCCTCCCGGGGGAGGCAGACACTATTCTGAGAGCTGAAGGCTGAAATGCTCCACTGGGAAGCCTGCCCTTTACCAGACAAAGGGCTCAGAGGGAGCAATCCGACTCCGCCTCCGCCGCCAACTCCACTATTCTGCCCCAGGGAGCCATCGGACCCCCAGACGCGGAGGGGAATCAGCCCCATCACTATTGGCCTTTTGCCACTAGTGACCTCTACAATTGGAAAGCTCAGAATCCTAAGTTTTCCGAGAAACCGGCAGGGCTTATTGATTTATTAGACTCTGTTCTTTTTACCAATCAGCCCACGTGGGACGATTGCCAGCAGCTTTTGCAGGTCCTGTTCACGACTGAAGAAAGAAAAAGAATCCTCAATGGGGACCAAAAACTAGTTCCGGGCACAGACGGGAATCCCACCACCAACCAGGCTCAGATAGATGCCTCCTTCCTCTTAACTCAGCCTCAGTGGGATTTCAACACGGCAGAAGGTAAGGAGAGGCTCCAGGTCTACTGCCAGACTCTAATGGGGGGGTCTCCGAATCGCTGCTAGAAAGCCAACCAATTTGGCCAAGGTAGGAAATGTACAACAGGAAAAAAGATGAATCTCCGGCTGCCTTTTTAGAACAGATCATGGAGGCATTCCGTACCTATACCCCCATGGATCCAGAGGCTCCGGAAAGCAAGGCAGCTGTTATCATGGCCTTTGTAAACCAATCGGCCATAGACATTAGGAGAAAATTACAGAAAACAGATAGACTAGGAGAAAAAAGTCTGCAGGACTTACTGGTGGTAGCCGAAAAGGTGTATAATAACCGGGAGCCTCCTGAGGACAAGCAGGTTCGTGCTATGGCAGTTGCCAGCAGTAAGCAGACTTGAGACCTGGCCAGAATACTACTAGCTACCACTGCTGACTTCCCTGAGGAACGAGACCGCCTTCTCCGCCAGCTGGCAGACTACTCAAGAAAAGGTAAAGGAACCACCAAGGGGGGGGAAGCAGAGGCTACAGAAAGATCAGTGCGCATACTGCAAGGAGACAGAGCATTGGGCCCAAGGTTGTCCTAAAAGGGCCGGCGGGAAGGGAAGCAAGACTGCTGGAGTAAAAGTCCTAGAGCTAGATGAACTGAGTGATCAGGGGAGTCGGGGTTCAGACCCTCTCCCTGAACCCAGGGTAACTCTTAAAGGGGAGGGGACCCCTGTTGACTTCCTCATCGACACCGGAGCACAACATTTGGTCCTCCACACCCCACAAGGAAAACTAGCCAGCAAGAAGTCCTGGGTACAAGGGGCAACTGGTATGAGCCAGTATTCATGGACTACCCGAAGAATGGTAGATTTGGGGATGGTCTGGGTATCCCACTCCTTTATGGTAGTACCAGAATGCCCCTACCTGCTGTTAGGACGGGCCTTATTGACCAAGATTGGAGCTCAGATAACTTTCAGACAAGGGGGGGCTCAGGTCACCGATGGCAAGGGCCACCCCATCCAGGTCCTGACCATGAAACTGGAGGATGAATACCGCCTCCACCAGGAGGCACTCCCAAGAGAGGATAATATAGACAGATGGCTACAAGAATTCCCCTCGGTTTGGGCAGAGACCGGGGGGGGGGGGAGAGGGGGGAGGATAGGACTAGCTGCTCACAGGACCCCTGTCCTGGTAGAACTCAAGCCAGGAGAAAGTCCGGTAAGGATCAAACAATACCCCATGTCTCAGGAGGCCCTGAAGGGGATCCAGCCACACATCCGGAGACTAAAAAGCCTAGGGGTACTAATTCCTTGCCAGTCTCCCTGGAACACCCCCTTACTGCCGGTCAAAAAGCCTCACACAAATGACTACCGACTGGTACAAGACCTACGGGAAGTAAATAAGAGGGTCGCGGACATACACCCAACTGTTCCCAACCCATATACTCTCTTGAGCTCCTTGGCGCCCTCCAGGGTCTGGTATACTGTACTAGATTTAAAGGACGCCTTCTTCAGTCTGCTGCTGGCACCCCAGAGCCAACCCTTGTTTGCCTTCGAGTGGCATGATCCGGAGGAGGGCTACAGTGGGCAACTCACCTGGACACGGCTACCTCAGGGATTCAAAAATTCACCCACCATCTTCGACGTGGCACTACAGGAGGACCTGGGTGAGTACAGAAGGGAGCACCCTGGCCTCACCCTCCTACAGTACGTAGATGACTTCCTGATTGCTGCCGACATGGCTGGGGGCCTTAGGGTACCGGGCATCTGCGAAGAAGGCTCAGATATGCAGGGAGAGGGTAAGTTACCTGGGATATATCCTGGAGGGTGGACAGCAGCAGTTACCAGATGCCAGAAAAGAAACTGTCCTAAAGATCCCTACTGCCACCTCCTGAAGAGAAGTAAGGGAATTCTTAGGATCAGCCGGCTACTGCTGCCTCTGGGTTCCAGGTTTTGCTGAGATCGCCAGGCCCCTATATGAAGCTACCAAAGAGGGGAAAACATTTAAATGGGCTGAAAAAGAAGAAACTGCCTTTAATCAGTTAAAAAAGCCCCTCCTAAGTGCCCCAGCCCTGGGTCTACCAGGCATTACGAAGCCCTTCCACCTCTGTGTAGATGAACATAAGGAAATAGCACAAGGGGTTCTAACTCAAGCCTTAGGCCCCTGGAACCGCCTGGTGGCTTACCTGTCCAAGAAACTAGACCCAGTAGCTGCTGGCTGGCTGCCATGCCTAAGAATTATTGCGGTGACAGCACTCCTAGTCAAGGACTCAGATAAACTGACCCTGGGACAGGAGATCTGGATCACGACCCCACACGCCATTGAAGGGGTCCTGAAAGAGCCTCCTGATAGATGCATGAGCAACACATGTATGACTCATTACCAGAGCCTCCTACTCAACCCTCCATGAGTGCAGCTCCACCCCAGTGCAGCCCTCAATCCTGCAACCCTGCTGCCCGACGCTGACCTAGGTGTTCCACTACATGACTGTGCGGAATCCTGGAACAAGTACATGGATTCCAGATGGACCTGACCGACCGGCCCCTCCCCGATGCCGAGGCTACTTGGTTCACTGATGGCAGCAGCTTTGTGCTAGACGGACACAGGTATGCGGGTGCAGCGGAGGTCACCGAAACAGACACCGTATGGGCGGAGGCTCTACCCTCCAGAATGTTAGCCCAGTGAGTAGAGCTCATAGCCCTCACCAAGGCGCTGATGCTGGGAGCTAGAAAATGGCTTAACAACTACTGGACTTGGGAGACCCAGTTTTACCAGACCAGCCCAAATACTCCCGGGAGGAGTTACAGCGGATCAAGAAACTCCCCATGGCCCAGGAGATAAAGGGATGGTGGTATATACCTAACAAGGAGCTCGTCCTGCCAGACCGGCTCGGAGTCTCAATATTAGAGCAAGTTGTATCTGCCTGCAAGATCTGCCAACTCACCAACGCGAGAGCCACATCAAATAAAAAAGGAACCAGGCTCAGAGGCACCAGACCGGGAGCCCAATGGGAAGTCGACTTCACTGAAGTCAAACCAGGAAAGTA
>NW_024413095.1:0-5203 GCF_014898765.1 Herpailurus yagouaroundi | reverse complement strand
TCGATGGACATTCGGGCTCTTTCCATACTTTAGCTATTGTTGATAGCACTGCTATAAACATTGGGGTGCATGTGTCCCTTCAAAACAGCATCCCTGTATCCCTTGTATAAATACCTACTAGTGCAATTTCTGGGTCATAAGATAGTTCTATTTTTAGTTTTTTGAGGAACCTCCATACTGTTTTCCAGAGTGGCTACACCAGCTTGCGTGACAAGTGTGAGATGATATCTCATTGTGGTTTGGATTCATATTTCCCAGATGAGTGACGTTGACCATTTTTTCATGTGTCAGTTGGCCATCTGGATGTCTTCTTTGCAGAAGTGTCTATTCATTTCTTTTGCCCATTTCTTCACTGGATTATTTGTTTTTTGGGGTGTTTACTTTGATAAATTCTTTATAGATTTTGGATACTAACCCTTTATCTGATATGTCATTTGCAAATATCTTCTCCCATTCTGTTGGTTGCATTTTAGTTTTCTGATTGTTTCCTTCGCTGTGCAGAAGCTTTTTATTTTGATGAGGTCCCAGTAGTTCATTTTTGCTTGTGTTTCCCTTGCCTCTGGAGACTTGTTGAGTAAGAAGTTGTTGAGGCCAATATCAAAGAGGTTTTTGCCTACTTTCTCCTCTAAGATTATGATGGCTTCCAGTCTTACATTGAGGTCTTTCATCTATTTAGAGTTTATTTTTGTCTATGATGTAAAAAAGTGGTCCAGGTTCATTCTTCTGAATGTCATTGTCCAGTTTTCCCAGGACCACTTGCTGAAGAGACTGTATTTACTCTGTTGGATATTCTTTCCTGCTTTGTCAAAGATTAGTTGGCCATACGTTTGTGAGTCCATTTCTGGGTTCTCTATTCTGTTCCATTGATCTGTGTATCTGTTGTTATGCCAGTACCATACTGTCTTGACGATTACAGCTTTGTAGTAGAGCTTGAAGTCCAGAACTGTGATGACTCCTGCTTTGGTTTCCTTTTTATTTATTTTTATTTTTATTTTTTTATAGTTTTTTTTTTTAATTTTTTTTTCAACGTTTATTTATTTTTGGGACAGAGAGAGACAGAGCACGAACGGGGGAGGAGCAGAGAGAGAGGGAGACACAGAATCGGAAACAGGCTCCAGGCTCTGAGCCATCAGCCCAGAGCCTGATGCGGGGCTCGAACTCCCGGACCGCGAGATCGTGACCTGAGCTGAAGTCGGACGCTTAACCGACTGCGCCACCCAGGCACCCCTGGTTTCCTTTTTAAAGATTGCTTTTGCTATTTGTGTTCTTTTCTGGTTCCATACAAATTTTAGGATTATTTGTTCTAGCTCTGTGAAGATCCTGTGTCATTTTGATAGGGATTGCATTGAATATGTAGAATGCTTTGGGTACTATTGACATTTTCACAATATTTGTTCTTTGTATCCAGGAGCATGGAATATTTTCCCATTTTTTGTGTGTGTCTTCTTCAATTTCTTTCATAAGATTTCTATACTTTTCAGTGTATAGATTTTTCACCTCTTGGGTTATACTTATTCCTAGGTATTTTATGGTTTTTGGTCCTATTTTAAATGGGATGGATTCCTTGATTTCTCTTTCTGTTGCTTCATTGTTGGTTTATAAGAATGCAACCGCTTTCTCTGCATTGATTTTATATCCTGCTACTTTGCTGAATTCATGAATGAGTTATAGCAGTTTTTGGTGGAATCTTTAGGGTTTTGCATATAGAGTATCATGTCATCTGCGAAGAGTGAAAGATTGACCTCTGCCTGGCTGATTTGGATTCCTTTTATTTCTTTGTGTTGTCTGATTGCAGAGGCTAAGACTTCCAATACTATGTTGAATAACAGTGGCAAGAGTGGACATCCCTGTCTTGTTCCTGACCTTAGGGGGAAAGATCTCATTTTCCCCCCATTGAGGATGATATTAACATTGAGTCATTCATATATGGCTTTTATGATCTCGAGGTATGATCCTTCTACCCCTATTTTCTTGAGGGTTTTTATTAATAAAGGATGCTGTATTTTGTAAAATGCTTTCTCTACATCTATTGAGAGGCTCATATGGTTCTTGTCTTTCTTTTATTGATGTGATGAATCACGTTGTTTTATGGATATTGAACCAACCCTGCATCCCAAGTATAAATCCCACTTGGTCGTAGTGAATATTTTTTTTAATGTATTGTTGGATCCGGCTCGCTAATATCTTGAAGATTTTTGCATCCATGTTCATCAGGGAAATTGGTCTATAGTTCTCCTTTTTAGTGTGGTCTCTGTCTGGTTTTGGAATCAAGGTAATGCTGGCTTCATAGAAAGAATTTGGAAGTTTTTCTTCCATTTCTACTTTTTTGAACAGTTTCAAGATAATAGGTGTTAACTCTTCCTTAAATGCTAGAATTCCTCTGGAAAGCCATCGGGCCCTGGACTCTTGTTTTTTGGGAGAGTTTTGATTTCTCATTCGGTTTCTTTACTGGTTATGGGTCTGTTCAAATTTTCTATTTCTTCCTGTTTCAGTTTCGGCAGTGTATATGTTTCTAGGAATTTGTCCACTTCTTCCAGATTGCCCATTTTATTGGCATATAATTGCTCATAATATTCTCTTATTATTCTTTTTGTTTCTGCTGTGTTGGTTGTGATCTCGCCTGTTTCATTCTTGATTTTATTTATTTGGATCCTTTCCTTTCTCTTTTTGATCAAAGTGGCTAGTGGTTTATCAGTTTTGTTAATTTGTTTAAAGAAACAACTTCTGGTTTCATTTATCTGTTCTAGTGTTTTTTTGGTTTTGGTAGACTTGATTTCCGTTCTAATCTTTATTATTTCCTGTCTTTTGCTGGTTTTACGCTTTATTTGCTGTTCTTTTTCCAGCTCTTTAAGGCATAAGGTTAGGTTGTGTACCTAAGATTGTTCTTCCTTCTTTATGAAGGCCTGGATTGCTATATACTTTCCTCTTATGACAGTCTTTCCTGCGTACCAGAAGTTTTGGGTTTTGGTGTTATCATTTTCACTGCCTTCCATGAACTTTTTAATTTCCTTTTTAACTTCTTGGTTAGCCCATTCATTCTTTAGTAAGATGTTTCTTAGTCTCAAGTATTTGCTACCTTTCTAAATTTTTTCTTGTGGTTGTTTTCAAGTTTCATAGAATTGTGGTCTGAAATTATGCACGGTATGATCTTGAACTTTTTGTACTTGTTGAGGGCTGATTTGTGTCCCAGTATGTGGTCTATTGTGGAGAACGTTCCATGTGCACTGGAGAAGAATGTACATTCTGCTGCTTTAGGATGAAATGTTCTGAATTCATCTGTTAAGTCCATCTGGTCTAGTGTGTCATTCAAAGCCATTGTTTCCTTGTTTTTTTGATTAGATGATCTGTCCATTGCTGTGAGTGTAGTGTTCAAGTCTCCTACTATTATGGTATTTCTATTGATGAGTTTCTTTATGTTTGTGATTAATTGATTAATATATTTGGGTGATACTACATTTGGTGCATAAATATTTACAATTATTAGGTCTTGGTGGATAGACCTCTTAATTATGATACAATGCCCTTCTGCATCTCTTGATACAGTATTTATTTTAAAGTCTAGATTGTCTGATATAAGTATGGCTACTCTGGCTTTCTTTCATTGGCTATTAGCATGATAGATAGTTCTCCATCCCCTTACTTTCAATCTGAAGGTGTCTTTAGGTCTAAAGTGGGTCTCTTGGAAACAGCATAGAGATGGATCTTGTTTTCTTATACAATCTATTACCTTATGTCTTTTGATTGGATCATTGAGTCCATGGACGTTTAGAGTGTGTACTGAAAGGTATCAATTTATTGTCATTATATTGCTGGTAGAGTTGGAGTTTCTGATGGTGTTCTCTGGTACTTTCTAGCCTTTGTTGCTTTTGGTCTTTGTTTTTTATTTTATTTTCTTTCATCTTTTCTCCCCTCAGAGAGTCCCCCTTAAAATTTCTTGCAGGGCTGGTTTAGTGGTCACAAACTGCTTTAATTTTTGTTTGTCTGGGTAACTTTCTTTCTCTCCTATTTCGAATAGAATAGAATATCCAGCCTTGCTGGATAAATTATTGGCTGCGTATTTTTTTCTGATTCACCACATTGAATATATCCTGCCACTCTTTTCTGGCCTGCCAAATTGTTGTGGATAGGTCTTCTGCAAACATGACCTGTCTTCCCTTGTAGGTTAAGGACTTTTTTCCCTTTGCTGCTTTCATGATTCTTTCCTTGCCTGAGTATTTTGTGAACTTGAGTATGGTGTGCTTTGTTGATGGTCAGTTTTTGTTGAATCTAATAGGAGTCCTCTGTGCTTCCTGAATTTTGATGTCTGTGTCTTTCCCCAGGTTAGGAAAGTTTTCTGTTATGATTTGCTCACATAACCCTTCTACCCCTATTTCTCTCTCTTCCTCTTCTGGGACCTCTATGCTTCTGATGCTGTTCTTTTTTAAATGAGTCACTGATTTCTCTAATTGTTAAATCATGCCCTTTTGCCTTAATCTCCCTCTTGTTTTCTGCTTCATTATTCTGCATAAATTTTTCCTATATAACGCTGATTCTCTGTTCTGCCTCATCCATACTTGCTGCTGTGGCCTCTATTCGAGATTGCAGCTCATTTATAGTATTTTTTATTTCATCCTCACTAGCTTTTACTTCTTTTATATACGCAGAAAGGGATTCTAATCTATTTTCGACTCCACTTAGTATTCTTATCGTGATACCAAATTATGGTTAAGACATCTTGCTTATATCTGTGTTGGGTAAGTCCCTGGCTGTAAATTCTTCCTGCTCTTTCTTTTGGGGTGAATTCCTTTGTTTTGTCATTTTGGAGGGAGAAAAGGAATTAATGAGGTAAAAAAATAGAATTAAAAAAAATTAAAATTAAAATATATTAAAATTAAAAACTCGCACACAAAATCAAATAAATTATGCCAGATCCTAGGTGTGTTTTGGTCTGGGTGTTGAAATTGGCTTGATAGATTAGAGAAAAAAGGGAAAAGTGGGGAAAAAAAGGAAATCACTTGAAAATTTGAAAAAAAATGAATACACTGAAGTAGACTAAAATGAAGTGATGGAAGTAAAAAAAATTAAAAATTTAAACAAACGTATAATGTAAAGTAGAAAAAAACTAAAGAAAAATTTTTAGTTTTATTTTTATTTATTTTTTTTTATTTATATATGAAATTTATTGTCAAATTGGTTTCCATACAACACCCAGTGCTCATCCCAA
>NW_024413094.1:0-4650 GCF_014898765.1 Herpailurus yagouaroundi | reverse complement strand
AAAAAAAAAAAGAGAGGAGAATATAAGCTATGGTGGGACATAATGCTGAACAGGCTTCAGGTGTGTCAGATAGATGTGTTTGCCTTCTCCTAATTATAGTCTCCACTTAAATCAGAGCTCATACAATTTGAATAGTATACAAGAAAAAGATAATGGTTGATTGTATTTATTTTCACCTTGATACCAAAATCCTTTTTATTTAAGGGTTAAAATCATCTGAATCTGGAGGGCTTCTAACACTTGTTTGGAAATCACTGCACAGTCACTGAACAGGAAAGTAATGGCTCTCACGTAGATTTTTCTTCAACAAAGACATAAATATATGTCACTGACAAAGTTAACTCTTCATAGTATGACCTGCTTTATTTTGATTTATACACTTGTAGAAGAAAAAAAAAATGAGAGGTTAAGGCCTCAGAAATGTAGGAAAGGTCAGCCAGCCCCAAATGTTGGTCCATTAGTCTTCTGCTGCATGTTTATAAATCAGGAAAGGTCATTAGGCACTTAAGATAGTAAGTGGGTGAGTAATGGACAAAAAAACAAAAATAAAAAATGATCACTGAACTTCTAAAGTAAACTTGAATAATTATATTACAATTGCCAATTCAATATCTAGCTTTATTGCAGGATTATCTTTGGGAAAAATGTCCCAATGCTAAATGCCCAGTTTATGATTATTCACACAAAATGTGGGTCATGACACAAATGAAAATCTAGGACTTTATTATGTGCTGCATCTTTTATCTTCTGATTTTTCCACACCATGTTATAGTTTGAAAACTACTGTAATTGCAAGGTCATGGTTTCTTCTAGTTAATCTCTGTTCTCTTTTCTAGCTTTTATCCTTCCTAAAAAACTCACACACACACACACACACACACACACACACACACACACACACACCATTCACTTGAGAGTCTGTTTGCAAGTCATTTTATTCTCCAAATGACATGTACAAATATTTTTTGATGAATTTACTTTCATAGTCAATTACAAAAAGACCAGCTCAGAAAACACACAGAAAGTTTGGTATTAATTTTTCTAACAGTTATATTGAGCCAAAAAACGTTTGGCCCACTTATTAGTTCAAAATTATTGAAAAATTATTCATATAAACATAATTTCACTAAGTTTTATGTAAAAAAATGTAAGAAAAATACAACAAAATGGTGCTTCTGTTCTTCACAATATAAACATGTTTTTTACTATTTTGCTACTTTTTTACAACTTTAAAATATAACTATGCAAAAATCATTCATATTTAAAACAGGGAAGGGATATTACTGATAGAAGTCTGAGTAAAATGATGAATATGATATTTTATTATCTTATTTTTAATTCTCCCATACTGGTTAATGTATCTTCTTTAATAAGAGAAGCAAGTATTCATTATAAATTTGATAGAAGAATGCATTTTTAATAGTTGCCTCTGTGAAAGTCTGGGCCTCTTTGTTTTAAATGATTAATGTAATTCATATAAAAAGGGGATGTTGAAGCACATGGATTTAAGTATATTTTATCTGACTGTAGCATTTTGGAAACTGCATTGAAATAAAAATCCTGTTAATTTAATGGATGTGAAAAAAGACAATATTTAAGGATTTGTTAAATGTATCATGTTTATGCATTGTATATCCATTGCTTATTTTAAGACATCTGGACTGTGATTGGAATGAAATAGATTCTGTTTGCAACTTGTCCCATTTGGAAATCTCAGAGTTACTGTGTTTCTGTTGCTATTATTTCTATTAAAATTTTGCCCACAGTGATGGAATAAGTAAAAGTTGTGTTATAAAGTTATGCTTTGTAACAACTTGAAACCAAATAGATATGATTAAAAATCTCCTCTAATATTACTTATTTCTGAAATAAATTTTAGGTACTAGTGTATAAACTTAAAATTATATCTTTGAGATTAAATCAGTAATCAAAAACCTCCTAACAAACCAAAGTCCAGGACCAGATAGTTTCACTGATGATTTTTAACAAACGTTTAAAGAAGAATTAATACCAATCCATGTCACAATTTTCCAAAAATTGAAGATGAGGAAACAATCCCAAACTCATTTACAAGGCCAGCATTATCCTGATATCACAGAAAAGGACACTAAGAAAACCACAGACCAATATCTCTGATGAACATAGATGCAAAAATTCTCAGCAAAATAGTAGCAAACCAAATTCAACAGCACATTAAGAGGATTGTACACCATGATCAAGCAGGATTTAACCCTGAGATGGTTCAACATACACAAATCAATAAATGTAATATACCACATTAATAGAATTAAGGACAAAAACCATATGATCACCTCAATAGATACAGAAAAAGCATTAGACAAAATACAACATCCTGTCATGAAAAAAAAACAAAACACTCAACAAATTGGGTATTGAATAAATATACCTCATCATAATAAAGACCATATATGACAAACCCACAGCTTGTCATATTCAATAGTGATAGTTTGGAACAGTTTCCTCTAAGATTAGGAACAAGACAAACATGCCCACTATCACCACTCCTATTCAACATAGTACTGGAAGTCCTAGCCAGAGCAATCAAACAAACAAAAAATTAGAAAAGAAGAAGTAAGATTATCTTTGCTTCCACATGGCATGGCATTATACATAGGAAACGCAAAAGACTCCACCAAAGAACAATGAGAAATAATCACTGGATTCAGGAAGATTGTAGGATACAAAATCAACATACAAAAACCAGTTGTGTTTCTATGCACTAACAATAAAATATCTGAAAAATGAAAGAAAAAAATTCCATTCTCAATAGCATCAAAAACAATAAAATACTTAAGAAAAACTTCAACCTAAGAGGTAAATATCTATACACTGAAAACTACAAGACTCATAAACAAAATTTTAAAAGACACAAAAAATCAAAAGCTGTTCCAGGTTCATGTATTAGGAAAATTAATATTTTCTTAAATGTAAGCTCTATGCCCAACATGGGGCTTGAACTCACAACCCTGAGATCAAGAGTTGCATGCTCTACTGACTGAGCCAGCCAGGCACCCCAGAAAAATTAATATTGTTACAGTGCCCATGCTACCCAAAGCCATCTAGAGATTTAATGTAATCCCTATTAAGTTCCAATGACATTTTTTACAGAAATAGAAAAAAATTCTAAAATTTGTATGGGACCACAAATGAATCTGAATAGCCAAAATAATCCTAAGAAAGGGGAATAAAGCTAGAGCCATCACATTTCCTGATTTCAAACAATTACATAGCAATAGTAATCAAACCCATGTGGTATTGGCATAAAAACAGACACATAGACCAACAGAACAGAACAGAGAGCTCCAAAATAAACCCTCACATACAGGGACAATTAATATTTGACAAGGGACCCAACTAATAATTAACAAAGGAGCCAATATTTGACTCAATGGAGAAAGGACAGTCTCTCCAATAAATGATGTTAGAGAAACTGGATAACCTCACACAGAAGTAAATTGGACCCCTATCTTATATCATTCACGAAAAATAACTCACGATGTATTAAAGACTTAAGTATAAAACCTGAAACTGTAAAACTCCTAGAAGAAAGCATACAGAAAAAAGCCCTTGACATTGGTCTTGGCAACCAATATTTTTGGATATGACAACAAAAGCACAAGCAACAATAGCTAAAATATGCAGTCATTCTTTATTTTGTATATGTGAATAACAGAAAGCAACTACAAATTTAGAGTGAGAGAATGTACATGTATTTTAAGCAGAAAAAATTAATAAATGAACTTCTAATTTATTGAATTTTTATACACTTCTTTTAGAAAAATAAAACATACCGACTGTAACAAATCAAATAACATAAATAGTATTCCCCTCCCCACCAACCCCATTCCCTGGATACTAAAATGACAGTATGGTTTCTTCTTCCATACTTTCTTTCCCATATTTTCATTAGACACATTTCAATATACAAACATAAATAAAGGGATTTTTCTGTTATGCCTACTGTTCTTTGCCTAGATTCCTGTCATTGTCTTTTAAATGCTCTCATTGCCTCTAATCTGGCTCTGCTCCCGTTACTTTAAATATAAAGAATGGGAATGCCTGGGTGGCTCAGGTTGTTAATCATCCAACTTCACCTCAGGTTGTGATCTCACCTCAGGTCCTGATCTCACAGGTTCATGACTTCGAGCCCCACATAGGGCTAACAGTTCAGAACCTGGAGCCTGCTTTGGATTCTGTGTCTCCCTCTCTCTCTGCCCCTCCCCAGGTTATGCTCTCTCTCTCTCTCTCTCTCTCTCTCTCTCTCTCTCTCTCTCTCAAAAATA
The DNA here is from genome assembly GCF_014898765.1 of Herpailurus yagouaroundi. NCBI lineage: Eukaryota > Metazoa > Chordata > Mammalia > Carnivora > Felidae > Herpailurus > Herpailurus yagouaroundi. The sequence goes on along the minus strand of NW_024413094.1, from coordinate 346 downwards.
AACATTTAAGATTTTTTTAAATAAATATAAAGAATGAACTTTTTAGCTTAACACCAAGACCCTTAATGATTCAATCTCTGCTTACCATTCTACTGTCATGTTCTGCCACATATATTTTTGCACCATCCACCTTTATTTGTATTTCTTCAAAAATGATATTATATGGATTTATTTCTGTATAGTTTTATATATCATATTCCTCTTATTTAAACTATGTTTTCCTTCTTTGTCTAGATCAAAATTACCTTTTATTCAAAACTTATCTTGGGACACCTAGGTGGCTTAGTTGGTTAAGCAACCCACTCTTGGTTTTTTTTTTTTTTCTTTTTTTTTTTTTTATTTATAT
>NW_024413093.1:0-6682 GCF_014898765.1 Herpailurus yagouaroundi | reverse complement strand
GTGGGAGAGAGCCAAAGCATAAGAGACTGTTGAGAACTGAGAACAAACTAAGGGTTGATGGGGGGTGGGAGGGAGGAGAGGGTGGGTGATGGGTATTGAGGAGGGCACCTTTTGGGATGAGCACTGGGTGTTGTATGGAAACCAATTTGACAATAAATTTCATATATAAATTAAAAAAAATAAAAAAATAAAAAATAGCACAATACTCAATGTAATCACAAATCATACTCATAATCATAAAATTTCCAAAATTGTTCCAAAATTATAAACTGTAATTTAACAATCTCTCTTAGTAGGGCAAAAAAAGTTCTGCCATCCTCCTCACATGCAGTGTTCCCACAGTATTTCACAAATAGTCTTGATTATGGTGATAACAATAATAATAAATAACATTCATTGAGAGTTTTCATAACTAACACTGTTTAATGTGCATTGCTCATATTTTCTCATTTAACTCTCACAGTAGCTTTATCACATAGCTAGTGCTATTATTCTCATTCATAGCTTGAAAGCAAATTGATACAGATATGTGCACTTTACCATACAGCAGCAGAGTTTCAGCATGATGTTAGTACATTATAGCTGAAAGAGTTGCAGGACACATGTTTTCTAAGGGGTAGTTGGAGAAACCCAAAGTTAAGAAGGGAGAAATAAAGAAAGATATTAGAGAAATTTGAAGTCTCTGGCACATATAGCTACAACAAACATCAAACAAAACCCAACTCTTAACTAGTATACCATAAAACCTCACACTGAAAGCTTATTTACCTCATTTTACATTCCCCAATACAACATGTTTAGCTCTTAACAAAAATTTACAAGCAAACCAAGAGGCAAGGGAAAACATACTTGAACGAACAAAGTAAGAATAGGAAATAGATTCAGATACAACAGAGATATTGACATTATCAGAAGGGAATTTAAAATGACTATGATTAAAATGTTAAGAGCTCTAATGGAAAAAGGAACCAACTGGCAGGAAACGTATGGGTAATGTAAGCAGTAAGGCAGAATAAAAATAAAATATTAGAAAACAATAACAGCAACACTAATAGAGATGAAAAATGCCTTTGATGGCTCTTCAGTAAACTCAATGTGCAGGAAAAGAATTAATGATCTTTAAGATAGGTCTATAGATACTTCTCAAAGTAAAATGAAGAGTAAAAGGAATAGATTTTTAAAAAATAAAATATTCAAGAACTGTGCAGAAATTTTGAAACATGTAACATATATACTTGCAATAATAGGAGAGAGAATAGAGCATAAAAAGTATTTGAAGAAATAATCATATATAATTTCCAAAATTAATTACGGAAATCAAACTATAGATCCAGAAAGCACAAATAACACTAGGCAGAATATATACCAAATCAAATCAAACAAAACCAAACAAAACACTCTTAAGCATGTCATATTCAAACCACAGAAACCAAAGACAGAAAAAAAATCTTGCAAAAAGCTAGAGGTAAAACAAATCTGTAGAGGAACAAAGATAATACTTAAAGCAGACTTATAGACAACCATGCCAGCACGAAGATAATTGAATAAAATATTTCAAGTGTTAAAAAAATAACTTCACCAAACTAAAATTTTATATCCAGAGAAATTATCATTCAAAAGTGAAAGTAGGGGTGCCTGGGTGGCCCAGTCGGTTAAGCGTCAGGTCATGATCTCGTGGCTCATGAGTTTCAGCCTCGTGTCCAGTTCTGTGCTGACAGCTCTGAGCCTGGAGCCTGTTTCAAATTCTGTGTGTGTGTCTCTCTCTCTCTCTCTGCCACTCCCCTGCTCATTCTCTGTCTTTTTGTCTCAAAAATAAAATAAATATTAAAAAAAATTAACAAAAGTGAAAGTGAAATACCGTCTCAGAGAACAAAATTAAAGGGAATTTACTGCAAGCAGACATCCCTGAAGGAAATTGTTAAAATATTTTCTTCATGAAGAAAGAAAATAATATGTCAGACTTAGATTGACATAAAGAAAGGAAGAGCATCAGAGAAGGAATAAATAAAGGTAAAATATTTTTTCTTATTCTTAATGTACCTAAAAGACAACTGTTGAAATGATCATAGTAATGATATATTAAGTGATTATAGATCATAGAAAATGAAAGTTAATGACAATAAATATTCTAATGGTGGGTAGAGAGGAAATGGAATATGTTTTTATAAGTTACCTGCACTACACAAGAGGTATAATGATGTTATTTGAAGGTGGACTTAGTTAATAATGTGTATTGTAAGCTTAAGGCAACACCTAAAATTTAAAAATGTATATATAAATAATATGCTAAAGGAGGACATAACTTGGAATCTTATAAAATGCTCAATTAAAACCAGAGAAGGCAGAGGGAAGAGTTAAGATGGTGGAGAAGTATGGGGGCCAGGATTTTCCTCATCCTTCAAACGCAGCTGTATTGAGGTCAGATCACTTGTAACACGAGGAAATCAATCTGCAGAGTGACAGAAGGATCTCCACAGGTGGAGGAAGACAGCTTGGTGGGATTAAGGTGTGTGTCTATGAATTGGGGGAGATAAAAGGGTGTAGGCACAGAGAGGAGGGAACCCCATGTGAAGAGACAAAAGGAAGAGAAAGACTGAGGGACTGGGAAATTTTGGTATTGAGTTTGCACAAGAGGAAAACTTCTCTGGACCACAGACTGGGGGACAAGAAATACAGAGAGTGCGTTTTCATTTTGCAAACAGCCTTAGGAGCTGAAACTTGGAGGTTTCAAAAGTGTGTGACTTTCTCTGGAGTGAAGCTGGAGTGGTGTGCACACCTGTGGGGGAGGGAGCCAGCCCCGGGGCATGGTAGTGATCTCAGGGGCACACTGGGAAAGAACAGTTCCCTTCCTTGAGTACTGTGGGAAGAGGGCTTATTGCCCCCCTAAGGATAAAAGACCCTGCGGGCGCCAGCCAAAAGCTCTTTATCTACAGGGTTGAGTGGTACTACACCAGAACAGTGTCTGTACAGTGCAGGGCCCTTTAAGACATTGTCTTGAATCCCAGCCAAGAGCCTAGGAGGCTTGGGGGACTATAGAGCAGGACAAGCCAGCTGCCCATGCTATTTTGTGAGGGCTGCCTGAACAGTGTGGTTTGAGATATCCAGGCCAGGGAGGAAAGATTGGGGTGTGCCATTTTTCTCCCCAACACCAACATGGTGGGACTTCAGGAAGCAGCACAGTGGCCTCCAGTGGAGGTGGGACAGGTTTACACCAAATGCCAACCCTCCAGGTCTAGCAACTGCTTATCTACTGGAGGCAGACTGACCTAATGCAACCAGCCTCTTCTCCAGACCAGTACAGACCCTGGTTCCAGGCACCATCAGAAAACTGTGTGTGTGTGTGTGTGTGTGTGTGTGTGTGTGTGTCTGTTTGTTCTACTGTTCTCTTCTATTCACTTCTCTTTTCTTTTTCTTTCTACCCTCTCCTTTTTTTCTTTTGGAATCAGGCTCATAGTTTGCTGGTTTGCTTTTGGTCAGTTTCTACTAAATATATGTGTATATCTTTATTTATTTTGTTTGTTTACTTCTTTTTTTAATCAGGAAGTTTTACTCTATTATTTTTACACCTTTTCTATATCTTCTTATAAATTTTCCTTTCGCTCTGGGTTAAGCCTTATAGTTTTTTTTTTTAATCCTCTGCTTGGTCTTCTTTTCTCCCCTTTCATTTATCTTGTATTGGATCAAGCTTCCCCCCTCCTTTTCCTTTTTTTCCAGGGTTACTTCAATGAACCCTGAGTGTTTGAAGATCCAAACACTCCACTACAAGCAAGGAGGAGATTTTCAGAAGACTGAGCAGTGGGATAAAGCAGACAAAACACAACTACAGAATGCATGCAACACACTCCTAAAGCACTTCCTGAAGTGCCAGGGTCTGGTCAGGGTATGACCCTTTTTAAATATAGTAGTCCTTGCAGGTGCAGGGCACATAACAAGCTATTAAAACACAGAAAAGACAGAAACCTAGCCAAAATGACAAAAGGGAAGAATTCTCCTCAAAAGAAAATTCAGGAAGAAATTACAGCCAGAGGTTGCTCAAAACAGATATAAATGATATATCCAAACAAGAATTTAGAATTAACAGTCATAAGACTAATACCTGGGTATGAAAAAAGCATAGAAGACATCAGAGAATCTAGTGCTACAGAAATTGAAGACCTAAGAAATAGTCATGATGAATTAAGAAATGCTATAAATTAGATGCAAAACAAAGCAGATACAGTGATAGCAAGGATGGAAGAAACAGAGGAGAGAATAGGTGAAATAGAAGATAAAATTATGGAAAATGATGAAGCTGAAAAAAAGAGGGAATGGAAATTACTAGATCATGAGGGGAGAATTAGAGAGTTAAGTGATTCCATAAAATGAAACTATATCCATATCATAGGAGTTCTAGAAGAAGATGAGCAAGAGAAAGGGCAGAAAGTTTATTTGAACGAATTATAACTGAGAACTTCCCTAATCTGGGAAAGGAAACAGTCATCCAAGTCCAAGAGACACAGAGAACTCCCTTTAAAATCAACTAAAACAGATCAGCACCATGACATATCAGAGTGAAACAGGCAAAATACAAGGATAAAGAGAGAATTTGGAAGACAGCTAGGGACAAACAGTTCTTATGCTACAAGGGTAGACACATAAGGTTAGTATCAGACCTGTCCACTGAAACTTGGCAGGCCAGAAGGAATGGCAGGAAATATTCAATGTGCTGATAAGAAAAAATATGCAGCCAAGAATGCCTTATCCAGCAAGGCTGTCATTCAGAACAGAAAGAGAGATAAAAGCTTTCCCAGACAAACAAAACCTAAGGGAGATAATGACCATTAAACCAGCCCTCCACGGGATTCTCAGAGGGACTCTGTGAGTGGAATGCAGCAAAGAGTACAAAGGACCAGAGACATTATCACAAATAAGAAACCAACAAATAACACACTGACATTGAATCCAGATCTTCCAATAATCACTCTGAATATAAATGGACTAAATGCCTCAGTCAAAAGACATACTGTATCATAATGGATTAAAAAAAAACCAACAGGATCCACGTATATGATGCCTACAAGTAACTCAGTTTAGACCTGAGAACACCTGCAAATGGAAAGTGAAGGCTTGGAGAACCATCTGTCATGCCAGTGGATGTCAAAAGAAAGTTGGTGTAGTCATATTTATATCAGGCAAACGAGATTTTATTTTATTTTATTTTATTTTATTTTATTATTTTATTTATTTTATTATCTTTAATTTACATCCAAATTAGCATATATTGCAACAATGATTTCAAGGGTAGATTCCTTAATGCCCCTTACCCATTTAGTCTATCTCCCCTCCCACACCCACACCAGTAACCCTCTGTTTGTTCTCCATATTTATGAGTCTCTTCTGTTTTGTCCCCCTCCCTATTTGTATATTATTTTTGTTTCTCTTCCCTTATGTTCATCTGTTTTGTCTCTTAAATTCTTCATGAGTGAAGTCATATGATATTTGTCTTTCTTTGACTAATTTCACTTTGCATGATACCCTCCAGTTTCATCCATGTAGTTGCAAATGGCAACATTTCATTCTTTTTGATTGCTGAGTAATACTTCATTGTATATAAATACTAAATCTTCTTTATCCATTCATCCATTGATGGACATTTGGGCTCTTTCCATAGTTTGGCTATTGTTGATAGTGCTGCTATAAACATGAGAGTGCATGTGTCCCTTTGAAACAGCACACATGTATCCCATGGATAAATACCTAATAGTGCAATTGCTGGATGGTAGGGTAGTTCTGTTTTCAGTTTTTTGAGGAATCTCCATACTGTTTTCCGGAGTGGCTCACCAGCTTGCATTCCCACCAACAATGCAAAAGAGATCCTCTTTCTCCACATCCTCACCAACATCTGTTCTTGACTGTGTTGTTAATGTTAGCCATTCTGACAGGTATAAGGTGGCATCTCATTGTGGTTTTGATTTGTATTTTTCTGATGATGAATGATGTTGAACATTTTATCCTGTGGGGGTTGGTCATCTGGATGTCTTCTTTGGAGAAGTGTCTGTTCATGTCTTTTGCCCATTTCGTCACTGGATTATTTGTTTTCTGGGTGTTGAATTTGATAAGTTCCTTATGGATTTGGGACACTAACCCTTTATCTGATATGTCATTTTCAAATATCTTCTCCCATTCCATCAGTTGCCTTTTAGTTTTGCTGATTTTTTCCTTGGTTGTGCAGAAGTTTTTTATTTTGATGAGATCCCAGTAGTTCATTTTTGCTTTTCTTTCCCTTGCCTCCAGAGACGTGTTGAATAAGAAGTTGCTGTGGGCAAGATCAAAGAAGTTTTTGCCTGCTTTCTCCTCGAGGATTTTGATGGCTTCCTGTCTTACATTAAGGTGTTTTATCCAATTAAGTTTATTTTTGTGTATGGTGTAAGAAAGTGGTCCAGGTTCATTCTTCTGCATGTCACTGTCCATTTTCCCAGCACCACTTGCTGAAGAGACTGTCTTTATTCCATTGGATATACTTTTCTGCTTTGTCAAAGATTAGTTGGCCGTACGTTTGTGAGTCCATTTCTGGGTTCTCTATTCTGTTCCATTCATCTGAGTGTCTGTTCTTGCACCAGTACCATACTGTCTTGATGATTACAGCTTTGTAGTATAGCTTGAAGTCTGGAATTGTGATGCCTCCTGCTTTAGTTTTCTTTTT
>NW_024413092.1:0-4930 GCF_014898765.1 Herpailurus yagouaroundi | reverse complement strand
ATACTTTTCAGTATAGAGAGCAAACTGATGTTTACCAGAAGGGAGGTGGGTGAGAAAATGGGTTAAATATGTTTTGGGGATTAAGGAGTGAACTTTGATGATAACCAGGTAAATAGTGAATCCCTAAATTGTGCACCTGAAACTAATATTACTCTGTATGTTGACTAACTGGAATTTAAATAAACACTTAAGAAAAAGAGGGGAAGCTGGGTGGCTCAGTCAGTTAAGCATCCAACTTAAGCTCAGGTCATGATCTCACAGTTTGTGGGTTTGAGCCCCACATCTGGCTGTCTGCTGACAGTGTGGAGCCTGGAACCTGCTTTGGATTCGGTGTCTTCATTTCTCTCTGTGCATCCCCTGCTAATTCTCTGTGTGTGTGTGTGTGTGTGTGCCTTCCTTTCTCTCTGTCCATCCCTGCTCATTCTCTCTCTCTCTCTCTCTCTCTCTCAAATAAACACTACCAAAAATTTTTTAAAAAAGAAAATAATTTGCAAACACTTGAAAAATATAATAAATTATACTTTGATTAAAGACCTAGATGTCAGCCCTGAAACCAGAAAACTCCTAGAAGAAACATAGGCAATAATTTCTGTGGCATCATTTTGTAGAAACGTTTCGTAGGTATGTTTCCTTGGGCAAGAGTAAAAAGCAAATTTAAACTATTGGGACAACACCAAAACAAAAAGTGTTTGTACAGAAAAGTAATTAACAAAACAAAATGGCAACCGAATGAATGCAAGAAGATATTTGTAAATGAAATTTGATACAGATTTCTTTGAATATGTAGTTCCCTTGGGATATTATGGACATGATAACGAAATTAATTTTTCCAATTTACAAACACAAAGTGTATTTCCATTTATGTATGTCTTCTTTCAATTTCTTTTTTTAACTTTTTTTTGAACATTAAAAAAATAATCTCTACACCCACCTTCAGGCTTGAACTTACAAACCCCAGATCAAGACTCATATGTTCTACTGACTGAGCCACACAGGTGCCCCATCTTCTTTCATTTTCTTCATAAATATTTTATAATTTTCTAGTGTACAACTCTTTCACTTCTTTTAAGTTTATTCCTAAATATTTTATTTTTTCTGTTGCTTTTTAAAATTAGATGTTCTTAATTTCCTTTTGGATAGTTAAGTGGTCGTCTATAGAAATGCAACTGTTGTTTGTATGTTAATTTTATATTCTGCAAATTTATCAAATTCTTTTATTAGTTATAATAGTTTTCTTGTTGGATATTTAGGTTTTTTAGGTATATGTTGATGTCATCTGCAAACAACATAGCTTTACTTTTTCCTTTCTGGTTTGGATTCCTTTTATTTCTTTTTCTTTTGTAATTGATTTGGCTGAGATTTTCTGTGTACTCTGAGTAGAAGAGGTTGTAGTGGGCACTACTGCTTTGTAATGGATCTTGGAAGGAAATTTTTCAGTTTTTCTCCATAGATTATGATGTTAGCTGTGAATTTCACATATATGGCCTTTGTTGTGATGTCATAAATTTATTCTGCATCTATTTTTGCAGAATTTTAATTATAGTTTCAATATTGAATTTTGTCAAATAATTTTTATGTATTTATTTAGGTGATTATGTGGGTTTTTGTGTTCACTTTGTCAATTCAGTGTGTCACATGACTATCTGATATTTTGAACCATGTTTACATCCCTGGCATAAATTCCACTTGGTCAAAGTGTTTAATCTGTTAAATTTGTTTGCCACTATTTATTGAGGATCTTTACATCCAAGTACATCAGAAATAATGCCCTGGATGTGTTTTTTCCTTGTGGTGTCTTTATGTGTGGTATCAATGTGATGCTAGCCTCAATAAATAAATTTAGAAGTGTTGCCGCTTCTATTTTATAAATAGTTAAAGTATGGGTAACATTTCTTTCAATGTTTCATAGAAATTACCTGTGAGTCTTCTGGTCATCACCTATTAATTATCTCCATTAGGAAGTTTTTGATTACTGTTTTAATATCCTTATTCATAATTGGTCTGCTCAGATTTTATATTTCTTCTTTATTTAGGTTAGATATTAGATAAGCTATATGTTTTTAGGAATGTATTCTTTTCTTTTTTTATAGCTTTCAGTTTTTTAGTTTAGTTTTTTCTTTATTATTTTATTTTAAACTCAAATAGACTTAATATACAGAGTTATGTTAGTATATATAGTGATTCAATAGTTTAATACATCACCCTGTCCTCATCATGACAAGTGCACTCGTTAAACTGCATCCCTTATTTTATCCACTCACTCTCCTACCTCCCGTCCGTAACCATCTATTTGTTTTCTACAGCTAAGATTCTGTTTCTTGGTTGCTTTTCTCTCTTTTTTTTCTTTATTCATTTTTTTTGTTTTTATTCATTTCTTAAGTTACACATATGAGTGAAGTCATATGGCATTTGTCTTTACTGACATCTCATTTGCAACAAATGGATCAAACTAGAGGTAAAATGTAACCATTTTTTTTAGGTTATCCATTACATTGGTGTATATTTGCTCAAAATATTCCTTTACATTTGTTTTAATTTCTCTTGTATGTAAAATCACATCTTTCATTTCTGTTATCTGAATCATGTATATTTTTTCCTTAGTGAGTCTAATAAATTCTTTGTAGATATTATTTTTTATCAAAAATAACTATATTATTTTTTTCTATTTTTTCTTGGACACTATTACTTTTATTTAACCTTTAATTTTTATTTCCTTTCTTTAAAAAGAGTTTGCTTTATTTTTAGGGTAGGTCTATTTTTAATTTTTGAGGAACTTCCACACTGTTTTCCAGAGTGGTTGCAGCAGTTTGCATTCCAACCAACAGTGCGAGAGGGTTCCCATTTCTCCACATCCTCTCCAGCATATATAGTCTCCTGATTTATTCATTTTGGCCACTCTGGCGTGAGGTGATATCTGAGTGTGGTTTTGATTTGTATTTCCCTGATGAGGAGTGACATTGAGCATCTTTTCATGTGCCTGTTGGCCATCCAGATGTCTTCTATAGAGAAGTGTCTACTCGTGTTTTCTGCCCATTTCTTCACTGGGTTATTTGTTTTCCGGGTGTGGAGTTTCATGAGCTCTTTATAGATTTTGGATACTAGCCCTTTGTCTGATACGACATTTGCAAATATCTTTTCCTATTCCGTTGGTTGGTTTTTAGTTTTGTTGGGTGTTTCCTTTGCTGTGAAGAAGCTTTTTGTCTTCATAAGGTCGCAGTGGTTCATTTTTGCTTTTAATTCCCTTGCCTTTGGGGATGTGTCTAGTAAGAGATTGCCATGGCTGAGGTCAGAGAGGTCTTTTCCTGCTTTCTCCTCTAAGGTTTTGATGGTTTCCTGTCTCACATTCAGGTCCTGTATCCATTTTGAGTTTATTTTTGTGAATGGTGTGAGAAAGTGGTCTAGTTTCAACCTTCTGCATGTTGCTGTCCAATTCTCCCAGCACCATTTGTTAAAGAGACTTTTTTCCATTGGAAGTTCTTTCCTGCTTTGTTAAAGATTAGTTGGCCATACGTTTGTGGGTCTAGTTCTGGGGTTTCTATTCTATTCCATTGGTCTATGTGTCTGTTTTTGTGCCAATACCATGCTGTCTTGATGATTACAGCTTTATAGTAGAGGCTAAAGTCTGGGATTGTGATGCCTCCTGCTTTGGTCTTCTTCTTCAAAATTACTTGGGCTATCGGGGCCTTTTTTGGTTCCATATGAATTTGAGGATTGCTTGTTCTAGTTTTGAGAAGAATGCTGGTGCAATTTTGATTGGGATTGCATTGAATGTGTAGATAGCTTTGGGTAGTATTGACATTTTGACAATATTTATTCTTACAAACCATGAGCATGGAATGTTTTTTCCATTTCTTTATATCTTCTTCAATTTCCTTCATAAGCTTTCTATAGTTTTCAGCATACAGATCTTTTACATCTTTGGTTAGATTTATTCCTAGGTATTCTATGCTCCTTGGTGCAATTATGAATGGGATCAGTTTCTTTATTTGTCTTTCTGTTGCTTCATTATTAGTGTATAAGAATGCAACTGATTTCTGTACATTGATTTTGTATCCTGCAAATTGCTAAATTCATGTATCAGTTCTAGCAGACTTTTGGTGGAGTCTATCGGATTTTCCATGTATAATATCATGTCATCTGCAAAAAGCGAAAGCTTGACTTCATCTTTGCCAATTTTGATGCCTTTGATTTCCTTTTGTTGTCTGATTGCTGATGCTAGAACTTCCAACACTATGTTCAACAAGAGCGGTGAGAATTGTCATCCTTGTCTTGTTCCTGATCTCAGGGAAAAAGCTCTCAGTTTTTCCCCATTGAGGATGATGTTAGCTGTGGGCTTTTCATAAATGGATTTTATGATGTTTAACTTTGTTCCTTCTATACCGACTTTCTGGAGGGTTTTTATTAAGAAAGGGTGCTGAATTTTGTCAAAGGCCTTTTCTGCATCGATTGAAAGGATCATGTTGTTCTTATCTTTTCTTTTATTAATGTGATGTATCACGTTGATTGATTTGCGAATGTTGAACCAGCCCTGCATCCCAGGAATGAATCCCACTTGGTCATCGTGAATAATTCTTTTTATATGCTGTTGAATTCGATTTGCTAGTATCTTACTGAGAATTTTTGTATCCATATTCATCAGTGATATAGGCCTGTAGTTCTCTTTTTTTACTGGGTCTCTGTCTGGTTTAGGAATCAAAGTAATACTGGCTTCATAGAATGAGTCTGGAAGTTTTCCTTCCCTTTCTATTTCTTGGAATAGCTTGATAAGAATAGGTATTATCGCTGCTTTAAACGTCTGGTAGAACTCCCCTGGGAATCCATCTGGTCCTGGACTCTTATTTGTTGGGAGATTTTTGATGACTGATTCAATTTCTTCGCTGGTTATGGGTCTGTTCAAGCTTTCTATTTCCTCCTGATTGAGTTTTGGAAG
>NW_024413091.1:0-6988 GCF_014898765.1 Herpailurus yagouaroundi | reverse complement strand
CATACAATGGAATATTACTCAGCCATTGAAAAGAATGAAGTCTTGACATTTCAATGACGTGGATGGAACCACAGGTGTATTATGCTAAGTGAAATAAGTCAGTCAGAGAAAGACAAATACCCATGATTTCACTCATATTGGAATTTAAGAAACAAAACAGGTGAATATACTGGGAAGGAAGGAAAAAAGAGAGAGGGAAACAAACCATAAGAGACTCTTAATGATAGAGAATAAACTGAGGATTGATGGAGGGAGGTGGGCAGGGGATGGGCTAAATGGGTGATTGGTATGAAAGAGGGCAGTTATTATGATGAACATTGGGTGTTACATGTAAGTGAAGGATCAATAAATTCTACTCCTGAAACCAATATTACACTATATGTTAACTAACTAGAAATTAAATAATAATTTGAAAAAGAAAATATGAAAAGTTGCAGATCAATGATATATAAAGACATACCATGTTAGAAACAGAATAGCCAATTAAACCCAAAGAAATTAGAAGAGAAGAAATAAAAAGACTTCTAGACTCCTTCGTTAGGAGCACAACTTAGAAATGGTACTCTTCACTGCCACATCCATCCCGTTAGCCAGAGCACAGTCATATGGACACATCAAGTTGCACAAGAGACTTGGACATGTAGTTTCTTCCTATATTGACTTGTGCACAGCCAACCTATAAGAATGCTACTATTAAGAGAAGCAAGAACTGATAGTGGTGCACAATTAAACCTCTATCACAAATATGTGGAGACACCAGTCAGAAACCCAAGTGGAGATATTGAGTTAAATACATTAGTGTGCAATGCAGAGTAGTACTCAGGGTTTACAGATGGGGATGTGTGAGTCATCAACATAAGGGTGATACTTGAACCACAAGACAGAATGACATCATAGGGGAGCATACAGAGAGAAGACAAAGAGATCCAACACTTAGAGACTGGGCACGAGAGGAGGAGCCAGCCCCCAATGCAGTGTGGTGCTTTTTGTAAGATAGGAAGAGCTGGGGAAGGAGCAGGTTTGTGAGAGGAGGGGACTTCAATCGTTGCGATGATAAAAGACGAAGTAATACTTGGTGCATTTAAGAGATACTTCCAGGTAGTATCAATTATTTTCTCAAATCATTCAAAAGTATTTATTTTAAACAACATATAATATGTGCTCCCCTACACACATCATTATTCTCTGGTGTTTGCTATTTGATTTGATTGCAATTTCCCATTATTAAAAACAATGTTTGAAATTCTTCTGTTTTAATATTTTTGTACATGTCTAATTGTTTCCTTAGGATAAAGTCCTAGAAGTATAATTGTGGAGTCAAAGGAAATGAGGACTTTTAAAGCCTGTGACGTACAAAACTGCTCCTCAGAAAGGTTGTTCCTATTTAGCACAGCAGTATATGACACTATTTCCCTTTGCCATGTCAATAGTAGAGAGTATTATTATCCTAAACCCATGTATTTTACCAATTTAGAAAGAGAAATTCTGTGTGTCTTAATTTTATTTTGTTTTATTACTTTTGAGATTCAACATGATTTCTTCTTCTTTACCATTAATCTTTCCCTGTTGGTCAAATCACGTTAGATCAAGCCTTTCCATTATGCTGCTCATTTTCTGCATATCTTACTGTGGTACTTTGCCCAATTTTATAATATGATCATCTTTTTCTTTATGAGTTCTTTGTGTGCTAAAGATTTTAAGCATTTGTCTTATATTTTGCAAATTATTTCCCCAATTTGTTATTGGATTTTTGTTTATACATTTGTTTGTACATTTTTATAGCCCCAAATCTATCACTTTGCTTTTATAATTTCTTCATTTGCATTTATGCTTTAAAAAGCCCCATCTACCCCAATTCAGAGAAATACCCACCTATTTTTACTAGTTTTTTTTATGGTTTCATTTTTATATCTAATTATTTTGTCCTTCTGGAGTTATTTTCCTAAATGGTTACGTATTGATTTTGCTCCAGTTAAACACTTTGCTACTTCTTAGAAAAACAGAAAGTGCAGGTTTGCTTATTAAAAAAACTCATAATTAGCTTAACATCAGAGGCAAAGCTAGGTTGCTTGTTTGTTTCAACAAACCAAATTCAGTTCTGCTGGAGACTTTAGACCAGCTAAATATTTTAGCTTAATAAAAGTGAGATGAGGCTGGACTAGAATTATAAACACCATTCTTTAAGCAACTCACTTACTCAAAGATTCTCTTCCCTTGAGTCTTCTTTCTCAAAGTAACAGTAACAATTTTACAAGAGGGATTTTGTGTTGTGCTTCTTGTTCTTTGCTTAGAAAAAGTTCTCAAGTCTAAAAAGGTCATAAAGAGGGGTGCCTGGCTGGCTCAGTCAGTTAAGCATCTGACTTCAGCTCAGGTCATGATCCCACCACTCACGAGTTTGAGCCCTGGATCGGGCTCTGTGCTGACAGCTCAGAGCCTGGGGCTTGCTTTGGATTCTGTCTCCCTGTCTCTCTGCCCCTCTCCTGATCATGTTCTGTCTCTTTCTCTCAAAAATAAATAAACGTTAAAAAATTAAATAGTTCATAAAGAAACTCAAGGACTGCTATTACCTTTCAATACCAGAGACAAAAGCTCATATGAAAATTTTTTTCCATTTAATTTTATTTTTGTATTGATGTCTACCTTAATTTCACTGTATTTTAAAAATGTGGTATAATATTGATTCTTTGAAATTTGTTGAAGTTTATTTTATGGCTTACTATATGATCAATAATTTTTAAATGGTCTATGTGTACTTGAAAAAAATATGTACTCTCCAAATGTGGGGTACAATGTTCTATATGTCCATGAGATTAAGCCTGTCAATTATGCTATTCATCTTCTGTATATCTTACTATGTATTTTACTGCAGTGTATGTTACTGATATTTTGTTCAGTTAATGTCTTAACTTCTGATAGCAATCTGTTAAATTTTCCCAATATGACAGTGGTTCTGTCCATTTTCCCCTAAAAATCTGTTTTTATTTTGTATATTTTGAAGTTATGTTATCAGATGATTCAAGTTTTAAATTGTTTCAGCCTCTAATGAACTGAATATTTTACCATTATAGAGTAACCTTCCTTGTCTCCAGAAATGCTAATTGCAATAAAATCCCTTTTGTCTAAAAGTAATGTAGCTACATCAACTTTCTTATCCTTTCCCTTTGCCCTATATCTGGGAGGCCAGTGTTTCCAAAGGAGCCACTGCAGAATTTCAAGCAGCAACATAACATGATCATATTTGAATTTTTGAATAATTATTCAGGCAGTTATATGAAGAATGGGCTAAAACAATGTGAAACCTAGGAAGCTGTTATAACAGTTTCTAGCATGTGATTTTTCCATGCATCCATCCGTGCATGCATCCATCCATCCACTCATCCATCATGTTCAGGGACTTGCTTTCATCCTTAGGCTTCTAATCATCATTGCCATCCTGGACATTACATCCTTCCAAACAAGGTCATCAAATAAGAAGGATGAGGTGAGGAAAAGACCCATCTCTCTCCTTTTCTTTTATGAAGGAGAAAATTGTGAATTAGAAGCACTTGTGTGTTATGGATTGAATGTTTGCAACCCTCCAAAAATTCATATATTGAAATCCAATGCCCAATGTGATGATATTTGGAGGTGGAAATTTTGGGAGGTTGTTGATAAACCACCTGGTTTATAGTATTTTGTTATAGCAAACCAAGTGAACTAAAACACTGTGGATATTCCAGATGGAAATAACTGGAAGGTTGGTCATGACACATGTCTGGGGCTCAAAGGATAGGTCTATGCAGAAGTAGAGGTCAGAGCTCATCAGAAAAGGAGAGTGGGAAGTCGTGGACATGTCCAGTAGAGAAACAAGTGAGCATAATATCTTAGAAGAGAAAGAAGGAATCAACAGTGTCATATCTTAGGGGTCCCAGTAAATGGGGCTCATTCATTCACTCAGTAGGCCTCTCCTGAGCACCTACTTTCAGGTGCTGTGCTGATTCTCATAAGTTCAGAAGCATATAACCTTTCCCTGGGCCAAATATGCACTCCATACCTTGACATCTGTAAGCAGTCAGACCCACAGGCCATGGAAATGATGCAGAATAGAAACTGAGACTACGTGGATTAGTGGCTCTGACATGCTGATGCTGTTACATGTTCTGAAATTAGGTAGAAAGACCCTGTACAATGATAAACTCCCAAGTACTGAGGACAATGACACTCAGTTCCCCAAAGCATTAAGCCTCTTAAGGGTATTACAACAATCCTGGTCTTATTGTTTTCCTAAGGGGTGCCTAGATATTAGAATGACATCACAGTCCCCAAACCCACCACCAGTCTTTCTTTTTAAAACCATATAAATCATAGAGACCTTACTTCTCCCTGTCTTTAATACCATCCAGAAAAGGAATCAATAATTTCAGATGATTGTCCACTTTTTCTAAGAGAAGGTCAAGGCTAAGGTCATCATGTTTTACTTGCCCAGGTACTGTAAAAGCCCAGACTCCCTCCCCCACTCAGTCTACCCCCCCCTCAACCCCACCCCCACCGCAGGCTGTGCCTCATCACCCAGACTCGCATCTGTTTAATGCTCTGCATACCCAGCCCCTAATGTGGCTTAAACTCCCACTGCCCCTTGCACACTTATGTGCTGGAGATTTTGGGGGATCTTCCAGCAGCAAAACCTTCCATTCTCAACCTCCACTATTCCCTTTACCTTCTTGTGCTAACTGAAACCTGCCTCTGATGGCACTTTTTCTCCTGATGGCACTTTTTCTCCTGTAACCCTCTCAGGCAGGTAGTAATTCCTCCCTAACAGTACTTACACTCTCCAGGTGGAGTTGGTTCCCTCCTTGCTCCCAAGCCTCACCCCCTTTTAGCACCTACCATCCGACTAGAGGCCACATGATTCTCCCTATTGCAGTCATCTGCTCATGTCCCTTTTATCTTCCATCCCTTATCTTCTCTACTACAACTTCGCTCTTCACTCCTCAGGACTCCAGAATTCTCATAAATAGTTCATCCAATACCCTGGTCTCTCCATTCCTTATGTTTTTCAACTCCTAAGATCATCTCAGCTGTGCTGCCTCAGCCACCCATTTTTATGGTCACAACCTTTATTCCTACTACCAACAACTGATACCAAGAATCCCAGCCCTTTCATCTTACCTCCACAGTCACCTGATTCACCAACAGTTGTTCAGCCCCACCACTGTACCTCCCACATACCCATTAGCTCCAACCCTGCATGTCTTCACATTCCTGCTTGCTCAGCTTTAACTCCAGAGACCAGCAAATCTATCACTCCTCCACTGTCTTCACATCAAACTCCAACACAATGATGCCAATTGGTTTCCCTTTAAATGGATCACCACTAATCTGAAGTCACCCCTTAATACCACCCAGCAATCCACTACATTTTCCTGGTCCATTCATTCTCCTATTTGGCTATTTCACAGAATCTTATCTCTTCAAAACTATCACTCTTCCTCCTTCTCATCTCAGCTGATCATACCAGCACATGATAATATTTTCCACCTTGAAAAACAAGAGCTTCTCCTGATCCCACATTCCACTCCAGCTTCCATCCCATTTCTCCATCCCTTTGCAGAGAAACACTATTTGAAAGATCTGTTGCCATACCCTCCTTCCACCTCTTCCCCTCCCACTCTCTTTAACCACTGTACTACGCTTCCATCCATACCCATCACTGCAATGGTTCTTGCCAAAATCACCAATAAGTTTTCTCTTGCTAAATCCAATATCATTTCTCATTCCTCAGCTCTCAAACTCTTCAGCAACATTCAAAGTAGTTGATCACTCCTGCCTTTTTCAAACTCTCTTCCCCTGCCTTCTGGGACATTATAATCACGTGCTTTTTACCTATCTCCCAGGCAAAGTGATGGTTCAGTCCTCCCTTGTCAGGTGCTCCTGCCCTCTCTCCAATTTACCTGGGCAGAGGCCCTGCTGACCAGGATCTATGTGATTCAACTTCTTAGAGTCCAAGTCTATCTCTGCCTACTTATCTGAAAAGATACTGTCAAAAATAATTAATGCTTTCCTCTTTTTTAAATGGAAATTATACTACTCATGCTGGAAAGTCTTCAGCCAGAATCAGCCCTCAGAGAAGTCCTATGTCTCCCAAAATGTGTCTGGCTTTAGTGCCCCAGAAGCACTCAGCCACTAATGGGAAGTAGTGCAAACATGATGATAGACCTCATAGGAAAGTGACTGGAATGGCCAAGGGGCACCAGGTAGAGCCACAGTGAAAAACCAAGGAAACATGGGATGTCTAGCCTAGATGAAAAGATGCAGACAGATATGGTAGCCAGTTGTGTATGGCTCAGAAAAGAATAACTGGACTTTAGCTTCTAACTCTGATGGAGTAACAGCCCTCTCATCATACACCATTATAAAGGAGATCAAGGACATGAAGTAACTGTTTTCCCCACTGGAGAATTGGCAGCCCAGACCACACCACTGAGACAAGAAACCCACTGAGAATAGGCCCCACCATTGCTACAACCCTCTCCCCGAGAAGGGGCTGGAATCTGCAGGACAGGCATGCATATGAGGAGGGAGCTGTGCAAATCCAGGGGGCCTCAAAGTCTGTATAGTGGTTCCTCATGAGTCACTGGCCCAAGGCAGGACTGCACAAGCAAGGGGGCAGTGGACACCAGACAGAGAAGCTATGCTTCCTGAGGCATTGAGAGCAGAACGGGAATACATGAGGCACAACTCTGACAGAAGCTCTACCTGGACTCCTCATCAAATCCAGAAATCCAGCTAAGACACCAGAAAGGTCACACATCAGGAGTGAAGACCATGACCAGGAGAAAGGACTATTCTAGACCTGACCAAACAAAGCCTAAAACTACACTTTGGCAAGAGGCAAGGGTAAGACAGATTGTAGAGAGTGAGTCATGACAAATAAGAAGGACCCTTGATCATTTCAGCGCCCCCTCCTTTTTCCTTCACATCACCCCTCCTTATGCCTTCCTGGGGACCA
>NW_024413090.1:0-2699 GCF_014898765.1 Herpailurus yagouaroundi | reverse complement strand
CTGCATAATAAATAATAACTCCTTAGTTTGAACGCAGTATTTATTCAACCTTATGGGGTTAAAAAAAGAAAGAACAAAGCAGTCACAATTGATCTTCTAAAAATCTGAATTTACAAAGTTTTGGACATGCTACCCTTTAACAAAACACCTTATTTTCCTAGGGCATGATTCCCTTTTGCAGAAATTTGCACTACCTATAACAGCAGCTAATTTCTCTCTCTCTCTCTCAAAAATAAATAAACATTAAAAAAAATTTTTTTTTTTAAATAAAGAAAAGGGGCGCCTGGGTGGCTCAGTCGGTTAGGCGTCCGGCTTTGGCTCAGGTCACGATCTCACGGCTCGTGAGTTCGAGCCCCACATCGGGCTCTTCGATGACAGCTCAGAGCCTGGAGCCTGCTTCGGATTCTGTGTCTCCCTCTGTCTCTGCCCCTCCCCCGCTCACACTGTGTGTGTGTGTGTGTGTGTGTGTGTGTGTGTGTGTGTCTCCCTCAAAAATAAATAAACATTAAAACATTTTTTTAAAAATAGCAGCTGATTTTTTTTTCTAGGTATCAAAACTAGACTTAGGCTTCATTTTTCTTCTTATGTCACACACAATTAATTATAAGATGACTTACCCAAAAAACATTGACCACACTATTAATATTCACGCCACAGTCAGCCCCAACAGCCCATAGTCTTGAATTAAAGTAAAGAACATGTGTGACATTCAACTTGAAATCAGAAAAAAAGTGTCAGGGAAGCATAAGAGATTCTACCGGTTGGCAGAACTTTGTGTAACCTTGCTCACTCTTGAGCATGTATCAGGCTATCCCTAGGGTGGTTGGACTTACAATGCTTGATATTTTATGCTTCGTCCTTCTACATTGACAATTTTACCCTGATTCCAACTGGTTTTTAAAAATCATATGCAGCCTCGGAGCACGTGGGTGGCTCAGTCGGTTAAGCGTCTGATTCTTGATTTTGGCTTTGGTCATGATCTCCCAGTTCATGAGATGAGGCCCCTCATTGGACTCTGCTGACAGCACGGAGCCTGCCTGGGATTCTCACTCTCACTCTCTCCCTCTCTCTCCCCTTCCCCCATTTGCGCTCTCTCTCTCTCTCTCTCAAAATAAACAAATATTTTAAAAAAGTGGTCCCATTGGGGATTGAGGGTGCTGACGAATATATCCAGCACTCCTATTCCCCACCCCTTGGTTGAGAGTTATCCCTAGGACCACCAACTATCCTGTACAGGTTGAGCCTGCACAGAGCTGAGCAAGTTTTGCTGTGCCAGGGAAAGCCCTTGACAAAAAACCCAGAGATATATCTGTTCCCACTAGCGGTGGGAAGCTAGTTGCTTGTTTGCAATGTCCATAGCTTCAAGTGACTCAAGCAAACCAGGAGGATATGGGGCAAAATATCAATTGCATTTCTTATATTAGATACTCTCTCTTTACCCTAATGACCCTTGGAACTGTTCCAAAGTCTCCAAGCAAATCTCTCATCACTTTCACAATCTCCAAACTTACGTTTCTCCGTAATACAGGAAAGCTATAATTGACAATGCTTTTCTCCTGGTAGACACCATATCTGAGTTACTGGAAAAGTGTTGGTCTTTCTATCCAAGCTCTTCATGAAGAAATGTGGCTTTAGAGACGCAAAGACAGGGGGAATAACCTTCCAGCCACAGTGGAATGACTGGGGCTCAACATACCCTCCCCCACCGTAAACAACTACAAAACTGGTCAAAATGTAGGAGACACTAATTTTTAGACATTGGAAAACAGGCAGTACACTGACATAAGAACGTAAGATGAACAGGGACGCTTGGCTGGCTCAGTCGGAACAGTGTGCAACTCTTGATCTTGGGGTCGTGAGTTCGAGCCCCACAGAGGGTGTAGAGATTACTCAAATTTCAAAAACTTTTAATAAAACATAAGTGAGCCTTACAGTCAATCCAGTATTCTGCCTACAGGCAATTTCCAGACTGTGATGCGGATTCCCAAGCATAGCAGGGAGGTGTTGCCAAAGAGACAGATAGTGTTCAGGAAGACGCAGACGGTCATAACTTGTGGGGCAGAGTATCAGGGAAGAGGGGGATGGGTAGAGGAATCGCTCCAAAATCAAACTTCGGGGGGCCATTGAATCTGGCGCTGAACACTAAGTTACACGTGGATAGGGTGAAAATACTTGATGTCGGGCAAAAGAGAAATTGAAGCTGTGATCTGAATAATTCCCAGAGATCACAGAGGGCTGAGATGTTTACATGCTGACCAGCTAAAGAAATTTCCCGTGGAATATCCACGGCTTAAGTGCAGAGCTCAGAAGAGCATACTTTAGCAGAGAGAGTAAACTAGCCCTAGAGTAAAGGCTATTCGAAATTCACCCACATAAAACTGCATATAAGCCTCATGAGGATCAGAGAGAGAGAATGCCAAGCAGGATCCACACTCAGTACGAAGCCCAACGTGGGGCCGAATCCCATGGCTCTGGGCTCATGACCTGAGCAGAAATCAAGAGTCAGATGCTCAACTGACTCAGCTGCCCAGACGCCCCCGGCCCCCCACCAACACTTTTATTTGTTTTTATTTTAATTCCAGTTAGTTCTACCCAACAGTTTCTTTAATTTACATCCAAGTTAGTTAGCATATGGTGCCACAATGATTTCAGGAGTAGATTCCTTCATGCCCCTGACCCATTTAGCCCATCCCCCCCAC
>NW_024413089.1:0-3876 GCF_014898765.1 Herpailurus yagouaroundi | reverse complement strand
GGGGAGAAAAGATGAAAATATATACATATCAAAAGCCACAAAGATTAGAAAGGACCAGAGAACACCACCAGAAACTCCATCTCTACAACCATTATAATGACAATAAATTCATATCTTTCAGTACTCACTCTAAACGTCAATGGACTCAATGCTCCAATCAAAAGACATAAGGTAAACAGAATGGATAAGAAAACAAGATCCATCTATATGCTGTTTACAAGAGACCCACTTTAGACCCAGGATACCTTCAGATTGAAAATAAGGGGATGGAGAACAATCTATTGTGCTAGTGGTCAGCAAAAGAAAGCTGGAGTAGCCATACTCATATCACACAATCCACACTTTAAAATAAAGACTGTATCAAGAGATGCAGAAGGGCATTATATCATAATCAAAGTGTCTATCCACCAAAAAGACCTAACAATTGTAAACATTTATGTGCCAAATGTGGAAGAACCCAAATATATAAATCAATTAATCACAAACATCAAGAAACTCATTGATAGAAATACCATAATAGTAGGAGACTTCAACACCCCACTCACAGCAATGGACAGACCATCTAATAAAAAAAACCAACAAGGAAACAATGGCTTTGAATGACACACTGGACCTGATGGACTTAGATACGTTCAGAATATTTCATCCTAAAGCAGCAGAATATACATTCTTCTCCAGTGCACATGGAACGTTCTCCAGAATAGACCATATACTGGGACACAAATTGTCACACCTAAGTACAATAAGATTGAGATCATACCATGCAGATTCAGACCACAATGCTATGAAACTCAAAATCAACCATAAGAAAAAATTTGGAAAGGTAACAAGTACTTGGAGACTGAAGAACATCCTACTAAAGAATGAATGGGCTAACCAAGAAGTTTAAGAAGAAATTAAAAAGTATATGGAAGTCAATGAAAATGATAACAGCACAACCCAAAACCTCTGGGATGAAGCAAAGATGGTCATAAGAGGAAAGTATATAACAATCCAGGCCTTCCTAAAGAAGGAAGAAAGATCTCAGATACACATTCTAACCTTACACCTTAAGGAATTAGAAAAAGAAAACTCAAAACCAGCAGAAGACAGGAAATAATAAAGACTAGAGCAGAAATTAATGCTATCAAAACCAAAAAGGCAGTAAAACAGATCAATGAAACCAGAATCTGGTTCTTTGAAAGAATTAACAAAATTGATAAACCAATAGCCAGTTTGATCAAAAAGGAAAAGGAAAGGACCCAAATAAATAAAATCAAGAATAAAAGAGGAGAGATCACAACCAACACAACAGAAATAAAAACATTAATAAGAGAATATTATGAGTAATTATATGCCAATAAAATGAGTAATCTGGAAGAAATGGACAAATTCCTAGAAACATATACACTACCAAATCTGAAACAGGAAGAAATAGAAAATTTGAACAGACCCATAACCCGTAAGGAAATTTAATTAGTAATCAAAAATCTGCCAGAAAGCAAGAGTCCAGGGCTAGATGGCTTTCCAGGGGAATTCTACCAAGCATGTAAGGAAGAGTTAACACCTATTCTCTTGAAGCTGTTCCAAAAAAATAGAAATGGAAGGAAAACTTCCAAACTCTTTCTATGAAGCCAGCATTACCTTGATTCCAAAACCAGACAAAGACCCCACTAAAAAGGAGAACTATAGACCAATTTCCCTGATGAACATGGATGCAAAAATCCTCAACAAGATATTAGCCAACTGGATTCAATAATACATTAAAAAAATTATTCACCATGACCAAGTGGGATTTATACCTCAGATGCACGGCTGGTTCAATATCTCCAAATCAATGTGATACATCACATTAATAAAAGAAAGAATGAGAA
This sequence comes from Herpailurus yagouaroundi, assembly GCF_014898765.1. Taxonomy (NCBI): domain Eukaryota; kingdom Metazoa; phylum Chordata; class Mammalia; order Carnivora; family Felidae; genus Herpailurus; species Herpailurus yagouaroundi. The sequence goes on along the minus strand of NW_024413089.1, from coordinate 2,023 downwards.
CTACACGATTCTCTCAATAGATGCAGAGAAATCATTTGACAAAATACACCTTTCTTGATAAAAACCCTCAAGAAAGTAGGGATAGAAGGATCATACCACAAGATCATAAAAGCCATATGTGAAAGACCCACCACTAATGTCATCCTCAAATGGGAAAAACTGAGAGCTTCCCCCTAAGGGTAACACCACAGAGATGTCCATTCTCACTATCGTTATTCAACATAGTCCTAGCCTCAGCAATTGGACAACAAAGTGAAATAAAAGGCATCCAAATAGTCAAAGAAGTCAAACTTTTACTTTTCTAAGATGACAGGCTACTCTACATGGAAAACTAAAAGACTCAACCAAAAATGACTAGAACTGACCTATTCAGCAAAGTCACAGAGTATAAAATCAGTGCACAGAAAACAGTTGCATTTCTATACACCAATCATGAAGCAACAGAAAGAAAAAACAAGCAATTGATCCCGTTCACAATTGTGCCAAAACCATAAAATACCTAGGAATAAACCTAACCAAAGTGGTGAAAAATCTATACACTGAAAACTATAGAAACCTCATGAAAGAAATTTTAGAAGGCACAAAAAATGGAAAAATATTCCATTCTCATGGATTGGAATAACAAATATTGTTAAAATGTCAATAGTACCCAAAGCAATCTACATATTCAATGCAATCCCTATCAAAATAACACCAGCATTCTTCACAGAGGTAGAATAAACAATCCTAAAATTTGTATGGAACCAGAAAAAAGACTGCATAGCTAATATAATGTTGAAAAAGAAAACCAATGCTGGAGGCCTCACAATTCCAGACTTCAAGCTGTATTATGAAAGTGTAATCATTATGACAGTATGTTATTGGCACAAAAACAGACACGCATATCAATGGAACAGAATAGAAAACCCAGAAATAAACCCACAAACATATGGCCAACTAATCTTAGACAAAGCAGGAAAGAATATTCAATGGAATAAAGACAGTCTCTTCAGCAAACGGTGTTGAAAAAACTGGACATGCAGAAAAATGAACCTGAACCACGTTCTTATACCATACACAAAAATAAACTCAAAATGGATTAAAGACCTAAAAGTAAGACAGGAAGCCATTAACGTCCTAGAAGAGAAAGCAGGAAAACACCTCTTTGACTTTGGCAGCAGCAATTACTTATTCAACACGTCTCTGGAGGCAAGGGAAACAAAAGCAAAAATGAACTATTGGGACCTCATGAAGATAAAAATCTGCACGGTGAAGGAAACAATCAATAAAACTAAAATGCAACTGACGGAATGGAAGAAGATATTTGCAAATGACATATCAGATAAAGAGTTAGTATCCAAAATCTATAAAGAAGTTATCAAACTCAACACCCAAAAAACAAATCATCCAGTGAAGAAATGGGCAAATATACATGAATAGACACTTTTCCAAAGAAGTCATCCAGATGGCTAACATACACATGAAGAGAGGCTCAACATCAGTCATCATCAGGGAAATACAAATCAAAACCACAATGAGATACCACCTTACACCTGTAAGAATGGTTAAAATTAACAACTCAGGCAATGACAGATGTTGACGAGGATGCGGAGAAAGAGGAACCCTTTTGCCTTGCTGGTGGGAATGCAAACTGATGTAGCCACTCTGGAAAACAGTATGGAGGTTCCTCAAAAAATTGAAAGGAGAACTACCCTACAACCCAGAAATTGCACTACTAAGTATTTATCCAAAGGATACAAGTGTGCTGTTTTGAAGCAGCACATGTACCCCAATATTTATAGCAGCACTATCAGCAATGGCCAAAGTATGGAAAGAACCCAAGTGTCCATTGACAGATGACTGGATAAAGAAGATGTGATATATACATATACATATGATTATATATTATATAATTATATATTATATAAATTGTACATTATACATTATATTAATTATATTATAATTATAATGTATTATATATTATATATAATGTATTATATATTATATAAAATTATAATTTATTATAATTTTATTAATATTATAA
>NW_024413088.1:0-5652 GCF_014898765.1 Herpailurus yagouaroundi | reverse complement strand
TATTATCTCTGCTTTAAACATCTGGTAGAACTCCCCTGGGAAGCCATCTGGTCCAGGTCTCTTATTTGTTGGGAGATTTTTGATAAGTGATTCAATTTCTTCGCTGGTTATAGGTCTCTTCAAGCTTTCTGTTTCCTCCTGATTGAGTTTTGGAAGTGTGTGGGTGTTTAGGAATTTGTCCATTTCTTCCAGGTTGTCCAGTTTGTTGGCATATAATTTTTCATAGTATTCCCTGATAATTGCTTGTATTTCTGTGGGATTGGTTGTAATAATTCCATTTTCATTCATGGTTTTATCTGTTTGGGTCATCTCCCTTTTCTTTTGGAGAAGCCTGGCTAGAGGTTTATCAGTTTTGTTTATTTTTTCAAAAACCCAACTCTTGGTTTCATTGATCTGCTCTACAGTTTTTTTAGATTCTATATTGTTTATTTCTGCTCTAATATTTATTATGTCTCTTCTTCTGCTGGGTTTAGGCTGCCTTTGCTGTTCTGCTTCTATTTCTTTAGGTGTGCTGTTAGATTTTGTATTTGGGATTTTTCTTGTTTCTTGAGATAGGCCTGGATTGCAATGTATTTTCCTCTCAGGACTGCCTTCGCTGCGTCCCAAAGCGTTTGGATTGTTGTATTTTCATTTTCATTTGTTTCCATTTATTTTTTAATTTCTTCTCTAATTGCCTGGTTGACCCATTCATTCTTTAGTAGGGTGTTCTTTAACCTCCATGTTTTTGGAGGTTTTCTAGACTTTTCCTGAACCATGAGTTTTTGATATTGTATAATCTTGAATCACTGTTTGTAAAATCTGCATAACTCGGTGGACCAGTACTTTCCAAATGACCAATGTATGATATTATAAAACCATGCATGGGAAAGGGTCTATTTGATATGTGAGATAGATCAATGCTTTTTTATTTAACCAAGTACAAAGAGTTCATTGATGTGGTGTCAAATTCTACCTTGTACCTAATGTTTAGCAAATTACGACTTGATGGAGCGCCTGAGTGGCTCAGTCAGTTAAGCATCTGACTTTGGTTCAGGTCATGATCTTGCAGTTTGTGGGTTCAAGCCCCTCATCAGGCTGTGTGCTGACAGCTCAAAGCCTGGAGTCTGCTTTGGATTCTGTGTCTCCCACTCTCTCTGCCCCTTCTCTGCTCACACTCTGTCTGTCTCTTTCTCTCTCTGAAAAATAAATGGTAAAAAAAAAAAAAAAAAGAAAAAGAAATTACCACTCATTGAATTTTGGTGTAGTATCAAAGAAGAATATCTACAATTATTTCAGAATGCTATTAAATGTTGTAAATACAATTTTCTAATTTTAAATCTACATGAGTGCAGATTTCCTTAATATACCTAAACCAGAGAACAGATCACAATAGATCTAATGCAGAAGCAGATCTGAAGATCCAGCTGTCTTCTATTAAGTCTGACATTAAAGAGGTTTACACAAACGACAATTCCATGCTTATTACATTTTTTAGGGGGAAATATTTTTTATTGAAAAAGTCTATTACATTAGCATTTATTTACAACTGCTATTTTAAATGAGTGAATAAATATTTTTTAAATTTCCCAGTGTTAATTTCTAATATGCTAACTATATGTACATAAACAATAGTTCTTTGGATTCCTCAGTAACTTTAGAGTATAAAGGGGTCTTGAGACTAAAAACTTAAGAGAAATGCTGATCTAGCCCTCTGTTTCTTAACAATGTGCTAAACATTCCCTAATGGGAATCAGAGTAGTATTTTTAAATAAGGGCTAGGTATTTTTAAATAATAATTCTAAGAATTGTTTACCTCTGAATATGACCTGTCATCCACAACTTAGGGAAATATGACCTTGTCAACAGTGATGTTTCTAATTCCGTAGTGTCTTTAATATGATGTTTTCTGAGGACTCCCAACTGCCAGAGATTTTGTGGTGTGATATCAAAGCTGAGACCCATTCCGTAACATACTGTCATCTCCACAACCTATAGCAGAAGTATCTGTGGGTTCCTGGCAGAGAGAAAGGCAACTTTCTGTGCTTTACATGACTGTCTACCTCTCTGTCATTCCTTTGGCATAAAATAATGATAATAAAAGATGATTTAGGTTGTTTTCACTGTCGCCATCCCTCCCCCCAAAAGATAATTTGTTGACAATACAATATGTTAAGAAACATTGCTTTACTCAACAGCTGACCTGTACTAATGCCTGTTTCATATCTGGCAACATAGTAGAATTTAACTAAGGCTAGTTAGGAGCATACTGGTGTATTAAAGAGGTATGCAGTACTGATTTGTCTGATTCCCAGTGAAACACAGACATATATTTCCAATACCTTTGAGAAATCATTTGTATTTTTTTGTGGTACAATGGTAGAATTATTATTTTTTTAATCAAGGGAGCTGATGTGAAGAAGTCAATTTAAGAAACCTAAATTCGGTTCATCTGTGGCTGGCAATCAAAAGGGGGCCAAAAAAAAGGTCACAAAATGGGAATTTGAAGAAAGATAAGCTAGTCAGACCTGAAAGTTCAGATGTTTAGGTTTTTTGCTTGTTTGTTTGTTTTTTACTGGTTTAAAAAAAATGCCACTTAGGACTCCTTGGTCTTATGACCTTTAGTGTTCCTCTTTGAAATACATTCACCATCCCAACTTGCCCTAAGTTGAAATACATTGACCTGCCCTGGTTGGTATAGTGGGGGGAAACTGAACCTTTGAAAGCTACTGTGAACAAAATGAATATTCAGAAGTCCACTTGAATCAGTTCCAGATTTTCTAATGGAGGAAATGTTTGTTGGAGAATCATGTTGGACTTCTTCACACCTAGATCTTATTCATTGTACATATGAGTGAATTCAGAAGTGCTGATTTCATTGTATTATCAGAATGTCGGGCAGTATTGAATGTGAACTAAGTTTTGGAAGAGGTACTTTGGCCTTCAGTTGCCCTTACTTATTACTTGTAAGTCACTCATTGCAGACACTCTCTTTTCTAATATTAAAAGTGGAATACTGGTTGAAAATGGTACTGGAACAGCTTTCCACACCTCCTTGTATTTTGTGTTTGAATACCAAGGTGCTGGAAGCACGCCATCATTATACTTTGAATATTTCATATATTGTAAAATGCTTTTGAATTTATTTTGCATTTTGACACATTAATATTTAAATGTATGTGTGGGGGGGGAGGTCCAGAAGTATAGAACTTAGTACATAGTTTATACTCAATAAATATTCAGTGAACTTGTGTTCATAAATAAGATTAGGCCATAACCATAATAGCATTAGCTCTTCGAAGGACATGAAAGGGGCTGGCCACCAGCAGAATCCTAGATCAAATTTCTCCATGTTATGAACTGGAAAGTGTTTTTCACCAGTAGTGCCAAGGGTCGACATGCTTTATTTATATTAACATTTTAATTGAAAGATACTGTGTAAGATTAGTAAGAGTTGCCACAGTCTAGTTCATTACCTTTTTCCCAAGCTAGACACAGGCCAAAACCTTTATTCTTTGTTGAACATTTGAAATTGGAGTATTTCTTCCGCTTGTTACCTATTCCTAATCTATCCCTTTTCCCAAAATATTTTAGGTAGAGTGAAGATGTAAAAAACTTGATCTACATTGTGTTACTAATGATTTTTAAGTAGCATGTTCAAGGATTCCTTATTGAATGGAGTGAATGCTATCAAGATAATTGTTCCCATATTTTCCCAACTCTGCATTCATATGGCCACAGGAGCATTATTTACACCGTGGAAATTGGCACACACTACCATTCAAGGCTTCCTCATTGTTAAACATTTACCATGACATTCCCCCCATCCTGAATGTATCTATTTAATTTTCACTTTTACAGTCAAAGAATAGCTGATGTAGAATGGTGGTGAAGAGCAGAGACACTGGAGTCAAACTGCCTGGGTTCAGATACCAGTTGTGTACTTATTAGCTTGTGTTCTCCTAGGCAAGTTAGTCAATCTTATCTTTAATGAGATAATAGCAATGCTTACCTTATAGGGTTGATGTGAGTATTAAATATGCTAATGCATATAAAGCACTTGGAACAGAGTCTAGTTTATAGATAAATCTTATCTGGCAACCTCAATTATGCAGAGCATAGCCAGGATTCAGGAAGCAAACAAAAATGTCACCGAGCAACCAATATAAATATCAGAGGGTACTTGCAACTAAAGCCCTCAAGCTCTCTTTGGAAGCCTGTTTGCTTTTTCTTTGGACCAAAGCTTCACTGACTTTTCAGAGTTGAGAGCAGATTTGAAGTATAAAATTACAAAGGTGTGAGAGATACTGCTAGAGGCAACAAGTGAGAACCTCCCTCCCTGAAAGAAAATAACCCAAAGTGAGAACTCAGAAATGAGTCAGACTATATGATTTCTAAGGTCCATTATAGCTCCAAAAAAATCAGTGAATTCGGTGAAAACTCATAACAGTTTAGGGACAAATAACCTTACTAGTACCATGTAAAATAATGGCTCACAAAGGTGATCCACTGCTAATAATAAATCCTAATCAGTATATCTTGGTTAGGAAAATAGGACAGTATAGATTAATTTTTAAAATGTCCATTCAAGGAATATTATTTAGCCTTAAAAAAGAAGGACATTTTGATATATACTACAACACCAATGAACCTTGAAGACATTATGCTAAATGAATAAGCCAGTCACAAAAAGAACAATATAGTATGATTCCACTTTGAGGTACCTAGTATAGTCAAATTCATAGAGGCAGGAAGAATTGTGGTTGCCAGGGGCTGGGGGAAGGAGGAATGGGGAGTTAGTGTTTAATGGAGACAGAGTTTCAGTTGGAGGAAATGAAAAAGTTCTGGAGATGGATGGTGGTGATAGTTGCAGAACAATGCAAATGCACTTAATGTCACTGAACTTGACACTTAAAAATGGTTAAAATGGTATATTTTATGCTGTATGTATTTTACACAATAAAAAATAAAACTATAGTTAAGTGGGGAGAGCTGTCAATATTAGGAAAAAGAAGCCTAATAAATGGACCAATAAACCTATACCACCTCAAAAAAATAAATAAAATGTCCATTCAAAATTGTTAAAATTAATTATTTGTGTAAAACATTTTGTTACTTGGAAATTTTACTTATATAGAATACCTAATTCCCTGACAATACCTGTTAAAGGAAAGCATTACTATCGTTAATTAAAAGACACTCTCTGTCCTTAAAATGCTCTTAATTTAGGGAGGGAGTACGACATGCCAATTGAAACGCAAAAGCAAAATGAAGTTTTGGTAAAGGTTAAAAACCAAGTGACGGGGAACAAAGAGGGAACATTTACGTTCCCACTTGGAAGTTGGGAAAATAATATAGGAGGCAGCATTTGAGCTGGGATTTGGGTAATGAACAGGCAGAGAAGGAGGGGGGAATGTCAGCAGATGGAGGAAATTTTAGTCTGAGGGAACAGAATGAACAAAAGGAGAGTTATAAAAAGTGAATGACAATAGCCAACCCCATGTGCTTGGGATCTGAATGTTCATGAGATGGGGGTGTAGTGGGGATGTATCAAACTGGAAAGGTCAGGTGGGACCACATCATAAAAGGCTTTATTATTTATTTATTTATTTTATTTATATATGATATGTATTGTCAAATTGGTTTCCATACAACACCCAGTGCTCATCCCAAAAG
>NW_024413087.1:0-1867 GCF_014898765.1 Herpailurus yagouaroundi | reverse complement strand
TTCTTATCCATTTTGAAAGATCTATGTCTTTGAAACGTTTAGTCCACTGACCTTTAGAGTCAGTACTGAAAGGTTTGCATTTAGTGCTATTGTGTTGCCTGTAGTTTTGGTGTTTCTGGTGATGTTCTCTTGTCCTTTCTAGTCTTTGTTGCTTTTGGTCTTTTTTGTTTTGTTTTGCCTTCTCTCCACTAAAAGAATCCCCCTTAAAATTTCTTGCAGGCCTGGTTTCATGGTCACAAACTCCTTTAGCTTTTGTTTATCTGTGAAACTCTTTATCTCTCCTTTTTTGAGTGACACCCTTGTTGGATAAATAATTCTTGCCTGCATGTTTTTCTGATTCAGTATGTTGAATTTATCCTGCCACTCCTTTCTGTCCTGCCAAGTTTCTGTGGATAGGTCTGCTGCAAACCTGATCTTTCTTCCCTTATAGGTTAAGGACATTTTTTCCCTTGCTGCTTTCATAATTTTTCTGTCTGTGTTTTTGTAAATTTGACTATGAAATTCCTTGCTCATTGTTGGTTTTTGGTGAATCTAATGGGAGTTCTCTATGCTTCTTCGATTTTAATGTCTGTGTCCTTCCCCAGATTAGGAAATTTTTCTGCTATAATCTGTTCACAATAACTTCCTGCCTCTTTTTCTCTCTCATCATCTTCTGGGACTCCTATGATTCAGATGTTATTCCTATTTAGTGAGTCACTGAGTTCCCTAAGTCTTGCATTATGCTCTTTTGCCTTTCTTTCCCTTTATTTCTGCCTCATTTTTCTCCATAATTTTACCTTGTATTTGCTGATTTGCTGGTCTGCCTCTTCCATCCATACCATAGTGGCATACATTCAAGATTTCATCTCGGTTATAGCATTTTTAGTTTCGTCCTGACTAGATGTTATTTCTTCTATCTCCACAGAAAGAGAATCTATGCTTTTTTCAACCTCAGCTAGTACCCTTCTTATCATGGTTCTAAATTCTAGTTCAAACATCTTGCTTATCTTTCCGTTCATTTAGCACATGTTACTTTTTAATGTTCTTTCTTTTGGAGTAAATTATTTTTGGTCATTTTGGAGGAAGAAAAATTAATAAAATTAAAATATAAAAAATTAAAACAAAATGAAAAATCAAATAAAAGAAGCTAGATCCTCGGTATGTTTGGTCTGCTTGTTGAAAGATGCTTGCTAGAAAAGAGAAAAAAGGGAAAGAAAAAATTCTAGGAATGCTAGGAATTTACCCAGGGGACACAGGAGTGCTGATTCATAGGGGCACTTGTACCGCAATGTTTATAGCAGCACTCTCAACAATAGCCAAATTATGGAAAGAGCCTAAATGTCCATCAACTGATGAATGGATAAAGAAATTGTGATTTATATACACAATGGAATACTACATGGCAATGAGAAAGAATGAAATATGGCCTTTTGTAGCAACCTGTATGGAACTGGAGAGTGTTCTGCTAAGTGAAATAAGTCATACAGAGAAAGACATATACCATATGTTTTCACTGTTATGTGGATCCTGAGAAACTTAACAGAAAACCATGGGGGAGGGGAAGGAAAAAAAAGTTACAGAGGGAGGGAGCCAAACCACAAGAAACTCTTAAAAAACTGAAAACAAAGTGAGGGTTGATGGGAGGTGGGAGGGAGGGGAAAGTGGGTGATGGGCATTGAGGAGGACACCTGTTGGGATGAACACTGGGTGTTGTAGGAAACCAATTTGACAATAAATTTCATAATAAAAAATAAATAAAATAAAAGTAAGAAAAATTTTTAAAATTAAAAAATTATGTAATCAATAGAATAAAATAAAATAAAGAAAATGAAATAGAATGAAGAATTTTTAAATAAAAATAAAATAAATATAAAATAAAAATAAAATT
>NW_024413086.1:0-4611 GCF_014898765.1 Herpailurus yagouaroundi | reverse complement strand
CTCAGTTTATTCTCAGTATTTAAGAGTCTCTTAGGGTTTGCCTCCTTTCCTCTCTGTAACTTTTTTTTTTCCCCCTTCCCCTGCCCCCTGGTCTTCTATTAAGTTTCTCAGGATCCACATATGAGTGAAAACATATGATATCTGTCTTTCTCTGTATGACTTATTTCACTTAACATAACACTCTCCAGTTCCATCCATGTTGCTACAAATGGCCAGATTTCATTCTTTCTCATTGCCAAGTAATATTTCATTGTATATATTAACCACATCTTCTTTATCCATTCATCAGTTGATGGACATTTAGGCTCTTTCCATAATTTGGATATTGTTGAAAGTGCTGCTATAAACATTGGGGTACACTCCTGTACCCCTTGGGTAAATTCCTAGCAGTGCTATTGCTGGGTCATAGGGTAGGTCTATTTTTAATTTTTTTGGGAACCTCCACACTGTTTTCCAGAGCGGCTGCACCAATTTGCATTTCCACCAACAGTGCAAGAGGGTTCCCGTTTCTCCGCATTCTCTCCAGCATCTATAGTCTCCTGATTTGTTAATTTTAGCCACTCTGACTGGTATGAGGTGGTATCTCAGTGTGGCTTTGATTTGTATTTCCCTGATGAGGAGTGACATTGAGCATCTTTTGATGTACCTGTTGGCCATATGGATGTCTTCTTTAGAAAAGTGTCTATTCATGTCTTCTGCCCATTTCTTCACTGGATTATTTGTTTTTCAGGTGTGGAGTTTGGTGAGTTCTTTATAGATTTTGGATATGAGCCCTTTATCCAATATGTCATTATGTCATTTGCAAATATCTTTTCCCATTCTGCCAGTTGCCTTTTCCTTTTGTTGATTGTTTCCTTTGCAGCGCAGAAGCTTTTTATCTTCATGAGGTCTCAATAGTTCATTTTTGCTTTTAATTCCCTTGCCTTTGGAGATGTGTTGAGTAAGAAATTGCTGCAGCTGAGGTTAGAGAGGTTTTTTCCTGCTTTCTCCTCTAGGGTTTTGATGGTTTCCTGGCTCACATTCAGGTCCTTCATCCATTTTTAGTTTATTTTTCTGAATGGTTAAAAAAAGGGATATAGTTTCATTCTTCTGCATGTTGCTGTCCAGTTCTCCCAGCACCATTTGTTAAAAGAGACTGTCTTTTATACATTGGATATTCTTTCCTGCTTTGTCAGAGATTAGTTGGCTGTACATTTGTGGGTCCAAATCTGGAGTCTCTATTCTATTCCATTGGTCTATGTGTCTGTTTTTGTGCAATACCATACTGTCTTAATGATTACAGCTTTGTAGTAGAGGCTAAAGTCTGGGATTGTGATGGCTCCCACTTTGGTTTTCTTCTTCAATATTACTTTGGCTATTCAGGGTCTTTTGTGGTTCCATGCAAATTTTAGGATTGTTTGTTCTAGCTTTGAGAAGAATGCTGGTGCAATTTTGATTGGGATTGCGTTGAATGTGTAGATTGCTTTGGGTAGTATTGACATTTAACAATATTTATTCTTCCAATCCATGAGCATGTAATGTTTTTCCATTTCTTTGTATCTTCTTTAATTTCCTTCATAAATTTTCTATAGTCTTCAGCATACAGACCTTTTACATCTTTGGTTAAGTTTATTCCTAGGTATTTTATGGCACTTATGGTATTTTATTCCTAGATATTTTATGGTATTTATTCCTAGGCATTTATGGTAATTAATGGTGCAATTGTGAATGGGATCAGTTACTTTATTTGTCTTTCTGTTGCTCCATTATTGGTGTATAAAAATGCAACTGATTTCTGTACATTAATTTTGTATCCTGCAACTTTGCTGAATTCATACGTCAGTTCCAGCAGACTTTTGGTGGAGTCTGTTAGGTTTTCCATGTATAGTATCATGTCATCTGCAAAAAGTGAAAGCTTGACTTCATCTTTGCTAATTTTGATGCCTTTGATTTCCTTTTGTTGTCTGATTGCTGATGCTAGAACTTCCAACACTGTTAAATAACAGTGGTGAGAGTGGACATCCCTGTCATGTTCCTGATCTCAGGGGGGAAGTCTCTCAGTTTTTCCCCATTGAGGATGATGTTAGCTGTGGGTTTTCATAAATGGCTTTTATGATGTTTAAGTATGTTCTGTCTATCCCGACTTTCTCGAGGGTTTTTGTTGAAGAAAGGATGCTGAATTTTGTCAAATGCTTTTTCTGCACTGATCCTATGGTTCTTATCTTTTCTTTTATTAATGTGATGTATCACATTGATTGATTTGCAAATATTGAACCAGCCCTGCAGCCCAGGAATGAATCCCACTTGATCATGGTGAATAATGCTTTTTATATGCTATTGAATTTGATTTGCTAGTATCTTGTTGAGAATTTTTGCATCCATATTAATCAGGGATTTTGGCCTGTAGTTCTCTTCTTTTTGCTGGGTCTGTCTGGTTTGGGAATCAAAGTATTGCTGGCTTCATAGAATGAGTCTGGAAGTTGTCCTTCCCTTTCTATTTTTTGGGACAACTTGAGAAGGATAGGTATTATCTCTCCTTTACATGTCTGGTAGAATTTCCCAGGGAAGCCATCTGGTCCTGGATTCTTGTTGGGAGATTTTTGATAACTGATTCAATTTCTTCACTGGTTACGGGTCTGTTCAAATTTTCTAATTCTTCCTGTTTGAGTTGTGGAAGTACGTGGGTGCTTAGGAATTTGTCCATTTCTTCCAGGTTGTCCAGTTTGTTGGCATATAATTTTTCATAGTATTCCCTGATAATTGCTTGCATTTCTGAGGGATTGGTTGTAATAATTCCATTTTCATTCGTGATTTTATCTGTTGGGGTCCTCTCCCTTTTCTTTTTGAGAAGCCTGGCTAAAGGTTTATCAATTTTATTTAATTTTTCAAAAAACCAACTCTTGGTTTCATTGATCTGCTCTACAGTTTTTTAGATTCTTCTATATTGTGTATTTCTGCTCTGATCTTTATTATTTCTCTTCTGCTGCTGGGTTTGGGGTGTTTTTGCTGTTCTGTTTCTAGTACCTTTATGTGTGCTGTTAGATTTTGTATTTGGGATTTTTCTTGTTTCTTGAGATAGGCCTGGATTGCAATGTATTTTCCCCTCAGGACTGCTTTTGCTGCATCCCAAAGCGTTTGGATTGTTGTATTTTCATTTTCATTTGTTTCCATATATTTTTAAATTTCTTCTCTAATTTCCTGGTTGACCCATTCATTCTTTAGTAGGATGCTCTTTAACCTCCATGCTTTTGGAGGTTTTCCAGATTTTTTCCTGTGGTTGATTTCAAGTTTCATAGCATTGTGGTCTGAAAGTGTGCATGGTATGATCTCAATTCTTTTATACTTATGAATAGCTGTTTGTGACCCAGTATGTGATCTACCTTGGACAATGTTCCATGTGCACTCGAGAAGAAAGTATATTCTGTTGCTTTGGGATACAGAGTTCTAAATATATCTGTCAAGTCCATCTGATCCAATGTATCATTCAGGGCCCTTGTTTCTTTATTGATTCTCTGTCTAGATGGTCTATCCATTGTTCTAAGTGGAGTATTAAAGTCTCCTGCAATTACCACATTCTTATCAATAAGGTTGCTTATGTTTGTGATCGTTTTACGTATTTGGGTGCTTGCGAATCAGTTCATAGAAAGTTATAATTGTTAGCTTTTCCTGATAAACTCTGTAATTATCATATAGTACCCTTCTTCATCTCTTGTTACAGCCTTTAATTTAAAGTCTAGTTCACCTGATATAAGTATGGCTACTCCAGCTTTCTTTTGACTTCCAGTAGTATGATAGATAGTTCTCCATCCCCTCACTTTCAATCTCAAGGTGTCCTCAGGTCTAAGATGAGTCTCTTGTAGACAGCAAATAGATGGGTCTTGTTTTTTTACCCATTCTGATACCCTAGGTCTTTTGGTTGGTGCATTTAGTCCATTTACATTGTGTTATTATTGAAAGATATGGGTTTAGAGTTATTGTTATATCTGTAGGTTTCATGCTTGTAGTGGTATCTCTGGTACTTTGTGGTCCTTGCACCATTTCACTCACAGAGTCCCCCTTAGGAACTCTTGTAGGGCTGGTTTAGTGGTGATGAATTCCTTCAGTTTTTGTTTGATTGGGAAAACCTTTATCTCTCCTTCTATTCTGAATGATAAACTTGCTGGGTAAAGGATTCTTGGCTGCATATTTTTCCTCTTCATCACATTGAACATTTTCCTTTGTGGCCTGCCAAGTTTCAGTAGATAGGTTTGTTACTACCCTTTTGTGTCTACCTTTGTATGTTAAGGCCCATTTATCCCCAGCTGCTTTCAGAATTCTCTCTTTATCCTTGTATTTTGCCAGTTTCACTATGATATGTCATGCAGAAGATCGATTCAAGTTACCTCTGAAGGGAGTTCTCTGTGCCTCTTGGATTTCAATGCCTGCTTCCTTCCTCAGATCAGGGAAGTTCTCAGCTATTATATGTTCAAGTACACCTTCAGCCCCTTTCTCTCTCTCTTCTTCTTCTTCTGGAATCCCTATGATACGGATATTGTTCTGTCTGATTGCATCACTCAGCTCTCTAATTCTCCCCTCATACTCCTGGATTTTTGTATCATCTCTCTTTTTCTCAGCTTCCTCTTTTTCCATAAT
>NW_024413085.1:0-2435 GCF_014898765.1 Herpailurus yagouaroundi | reverse complement strand
AAGATGTGATATATATATATATATATATATATATATATCACATCTTCTTTATCCACTAATCAGTTGAAGGACATTTGGGCTCTCTCCATAATTTGACTGTTGCTGATAAGGCCGCCATAAACATTTGGGTGCATGTGCCCCTTCGAATCTGTAAATGCCCAGTAGTGCAATTGCTGGATCTTAGGTTAGTTCTATTTTTAGTTTTTTGAGGAACGTCCATACTGTTCTACAGAGTAGCTGCACCAGTTTGCATTACCACAAGAAGTGAAAAGAGGTCCCCCTTTCTCCACATCCTCACAAACACCTGTTGTTTCTTGTATTGTTAATTTTAGCCCTTTCAACAGGTGTGAGGTGGTATCTCATTGGGGTTTTGATTTGTAGTTCCCTGATGATGAGTGATGTTGAACATTTTTTAATGTGTCTATTAGCCATTTGGATGTCTTCTTTGAAGAAGTATATAGTCATGTCTCCTGCCCATTTTTTAAATGGGTTGTTTTTTGGGTATTGCACTTGATAAGTTTTTTTAGATTTCATATACTAACCCTTTATCCAATACATCATTTACAAATATCTTCCCACATTCCGTTGACTGCCTTTTAGTTTTGCTGATTGTTTCCTTTGCTGTGGAGAAGATTTTTATTTTGATGAAGTCCCAACAGTTCATGTTTGCTTTTGTTTCCCTTGCTTTCAGCTACATGTATAATAAGAAGTTGCTCTGGCCAAAGTCAAAAGAGGTTGCTGCTTGTGTTCTCCTTTAGAATTTTGATGGTTTCCTGTTTCACATTTAGGTCTTTCAACCATTTTGAATTTATTTTTGTGTATGGTGTAAGAAAGTGGTCCAGGTTCATTCTTCTGCATATTGCTGTCCAATTTTCCCAGAATCATTTCCTAAGGACACTTTCTATTATACATTGGATATTCTATCTTGCTTTATCAAAGATTAGTTGACCCTATAGTTTTGGATCCATTTCTGGGTTTTCTATTCTGCTCCATTGATCTGTGTCTGTTTCTGTGTCAGTATAATACTGCCTTGATGATGACAGCTTTGTAATATAGCTTGAAGTCCTGAATTGTGATACTTCTAGTTTTGTTTTTCTTTTAAAGGACTGCTTTGGCTATTAGGGGTCTTTTGTGGTTTCATAAAAATTTTCAGATTTTTTTTAATTCTGTGAAGAATGCTGGTGGTATTTGTTTGGATAGGGGTTGCATTAAATGTGTAGATTTCTTTGGGTAGTATAATGTTTATTCTTCCAATCCATGAGTATATGGAATGCTTTCCATTTCTTTGTTTCCTGTTCAGTTTCTTTCATAAGTGTTCTACAGTTTTAGTCAGGTTTATTCCTAAGTATCTTATTGTTTTGATGCAATCATAAATGGAATCTATTATTTGATTTCTTTTTCTACTGCTTCATTATTGGTGTATACAAATGCAACAGATGTCTGCACATTGATTTTATATTCTGTGACCTTGCTGAATTCATGTATTAGTTCTAGCAATTTTTTGGTAAAGTCTTTCAGGTTTTCTACATAGACGGTCATGTCATCTGCAAGTAGAGAAAGTTTGAAATCTTCCTTGCCAATTTGGATTCCTTTTGTTTCTTTTTGTTTTCATATTGCTGAGGCTAGGACTTACATGACTATGTCAAATAGTAATGGTAGGAGTGGACATCCTTATCTTCTTTCCGGCCGAAGTGGAGAGGCTCTTAGGTTTTCCCCATTGAGGATGATATTATCTGTAGGTCTTTCATATATAGAATTTATGATGTTGAAGTATGTTCCATGTATTCCGACTTTTTGAATTTTTTTTTATCAAGAATTGATGGTGTATTTTGTCAAATGCTTTGTCTGTATCTATTGACAAGATCATCTGCTTCTTATCCTTTCTTTTATTAATATGGTATTTCATGTTGATTATTTGTGAATATTGAAACCACCCTGCAACCCAGAAATAAATCTCACTTGATCATGGTGAATAATTATTTTAATGTACTGTTGAATTCGATTTGCTAGTATCTTGTTGAGAACTTTTGCATCCAGGTTCATCAGGGATATTGGCCTGTATTTCTCTCATTTTTATTTATTTACTTTTTATTATTATTTATTTTTATTTTCTAATTTACATCCAAGTTAGTTACCATAGAGTGCAATAATGATTTCAAGAGTAGAGTCCAGTGATTCATCCCCTATGTATAACACCCAGTGCTCATCCCAACAAGTGTCCTTCTGAATGCCCATTGCCCATTTAGCCATCCCCCCACCCAAAACCCTTTCAGCAGCCCTCAATTTGTTCTCTATATTTAAGAGTCTCTTATGTTTTGTCCCTCTCCCTGTTTTTATATTGCTTTTGCTTCCTTTCCCCTATGTTCATTTGTTTTGTACCTTAAATTCCACATATAAGTCATATGATATTTGTCTTTCTCTGAATAACTTTGTTT
>NW_024413084.1:0-5039 GCF_014898765.1 Herpailurus yagouaroundi | reverse complement strand
AGAGAACACCACCAGAAACTCCAACTCTACAAGCAGCATAATGGCAATAAATTCATATCTTTCAGTACTCACTCTAAACGTCAATGGACTCTATGCTCCAATCAAAAGACATAGGGTAACAGAATGGATAAGAAAACAAGATCCATCTTTATGCTGTTTAAAAGAGACCCACTTTATACCTAAAGACATCTTCAGATTGAAAATAAGGGGATGGAGAACCATCTATCATGCTAATAGCCAACAAAAGAAAGCTGAAGTAGCCATACTTATATCAGACAATCTAGACTTTAAAGTAAAGACTGTATCAAGGGATGTAGAAGGACATTATATCATAAGGGGTCTATAGACCAAGAAGACCTAACAATTGTAAATGTTTATGTGCCAAATGTGAAAGCACCCAAATATAAAAATCAATTAATCACAAACATAAAGAAACTCATTGATAGTAATACCTTAATAGTAGGAGACTTCACCACCCCACTCACAGCAATGGACAGATCATCTAATCAAAAAATCAACAAGGAAACAATGGCTTTGAATGACACATTGGACCAGATGGAATTAACAGATATATTCAGAACATTTCATCCTAAAGCAGCAAAATATACATTCCTCTCCAGTGCACATGGAATATTCTCCAGAATAGACCATATACTGGGACACAAATTAGCCCTAAGTAAGTACAAAAAGATCGAGATCATACCGTGCATATTTTCAAACCACAATGCTATGAAATTCGAAATCAACCGCAAGAAAAAAATTGGAAAGGTAAAAAATACTTGGAGACTGAAGAACATCCTATTAAAAAATGAATGGGCTAACCAAGCAGTTAAAGAGGAAATTAAATAGTATATGGAAGTCAATGAAAGTGATAGCACCACTATCCCAAAACATCTGGGATGCAGCAAAGGCAGTCATAAGAGGAAAGTATATAGCAATCCAGGCCTTACTAAAGAAGGAAGAAAGATTTCAGATACACAAACTAACCTTTTGTCTTAAGGAGATGGAAAAAGAACAGTCAATAAAACCCCAAACCAGCAGAAGACAGGAAATAACAAAGATTAGAGCAGAAATTAATGCTATCAAAACCAAACAAAACAAAACCAAACAGTAGAACAGATCAATGAAACCAGAAGCTGGTTCTTTGAAAGAATTAACAAAATTGTTAAACCACTAGCCAGTTTGATCAAGAAGAAAAAGGAAAGGACCCAAATGAATAAAATGAAGAATGAAATAGGAGAGATCACAACCAACGCAACAGAAATAAAAACAATAATAAGAGAATATTATGAGCAATTATATGTCAATAAAATGGGGAATCTGGGAGAAATGGACAAATTCCTAGAAACATATACACTACCACAACTGAAACAGGAAGATACAGAAAATTTGAACAGACCCATAACCAGTAAGGGAATCAAATTAGTAATCAAAAGTCTGCCAAAAAACAAGAGCCAAGGGCCAGATGGCTTTCCAGGGAAATTCTACCAAACCTTTAAGGAAGAGTTAACACCTATTCTCTTGAAGGTGTTCCAAAAAATAGAAATGGACGGAAAACTTCCAAACTCTTTCTATGAAGCCAGAATTACCCTGATTCCAAAACCAGACAGAGATCCCACTAAAAAGGAGAACTTTAGACCAATTTCCCTGATGAACATGGATGCAAAAATCTTCAACAAGATAGCCAACTGGATCCAACAATACATTTAAAAAATTATCCACCACAACCAAGTGGGATTTATACCTGGGATGCAGGGCTGGTTCAATATCTGCAAAACAATTAACGTGATTCATCACATCAATAAAAGAAAGGATAAGAACCATATGATCCTCGCAGTAGATACAAAGAAAGCATTTGACAAAATATAGTTCCTTTCTTGATAAAAACCCTCAAGAAACCAGGGATAGAAGGAGCATACCTCGAGATCATAAAAACCTCATATGAACGACCCAATGCTAATATCATCCTCAATGGGGAAAAACTGAGAGCTTTCCCACTAAGGTCAGGAACAAGACAGGGTTGTCCACTCTCACCACTGTTACTCAACATAGTTTTGGAAGTCTTAGCCTCTGCAATCAGACAACACAAAGAAATAAATGACATCCGAATCGGCCAGGAGGAGGTCAAACTTTCACTCTTTGCAGATGACATGATACTCTGTATGGAAAACCCAAAAGATTCCACCAAAACTGCTAGAATTGATTCACAAATTCAGCAAAGTTGCAGGTATAAAATCAATGCACAGAAATCGGTTGCATTCCTATACACCAACAATGAAGCAACAGAAAGAGAAATCAAGGAATCCATTCCATTTACAGATGCACCAAAAACCATAAAATACCTAGGAATAAATCTAAGCAAAGAGGTGAAAAATCTATACACTGAAAACTATAGAAAGCTTATGAAATTGGAGAAGACACAAAAAAAATGGAAAAAGATTCCATGCTCTTGGATAGGAAGAACAAATATTGTTAAAATGTTAATACTACCCAAAGAAATCTACTTATTCAATGCAATACCTATCAAAACAACACCAGCATTCTTCACAGAGCTAGCACAAATAATCCTAAAATTTATATGCAACCAGAAAAGACCGAGAATAGCCAAAGCAGTCTTGAAAAAGAAAACCAAAGCAAGAGGCATCATAATCCCAGACTTCAAGCTATACTACCAAGCTGTAATCATCAGGACAGTATGATAATGGAACCAGAACAGACACTCAGATCAATGGAACAAAATAGAGAACCCAGAAATGGACCCACAAACGTATGACCAATTCATCTTTGACAAAGCAGGAAAGAATATCCAATGGAATAAAGATAGTCTCTTTGGCACATGGTGTTGGGAAAACTGGACAGTGACATGCAAAAGAATCAGCCAGGACCACTTTCTTGCACCATACACAAAAATAAACTCAATATGGATGAAAGACCTCAATGTAAGACAGGAAGCCATCAAAATCCTTGAGGAGAAAGCAGGAAAAAACCTTTTGATCTTGTCCACAGCAACTTCTTACTCAACACACCTCCAGAGACAAGGGAAACAAAAGCAAAAATGAACTACTGGGACCTCATCAAAATAAAAAGCTTCTGCACAGTGAAGGAAACAATCAGCAAAACTAAAAGGCAACCAACAGAATGGGAGAAGATATTTGCAAATGACATATCAGATAAAGGGTTAGTGTCCAAAAATCTATAAAGACCTTATCAAACTCAACACCCAAAAAACAAATAATCCAGTGAAGAAATGGGCAAAAGACATGAATAGACACTTCTCCAAGGAAGACATCCAGATGGCCAACCGAAAAAATGCTCAACATCACTCATCGTCAGAGACATACAAATCAAAACCACAATGAGATACCACCTTACACCTGTCTGAATGGCTAACATGAACAACTCCGGCAACAACAGATGTTGGCAAGGATGCGGAGAAAGAGGATCTCTTTTGCATTGTTGGTGGCAATGAAAGCTGGTGCAGCCACTCTGGGAAACAGTATGGAAGTTCCTCAAAAAAAAAAAAAAATAGAACTACCCTACGACGTAGCAAAGGCACTACTAGGCATTTATCTACGAGATACAGGTATGCTGTTTTGAAGGGACACATGCACTCCCATGTTTATAGCAGCACTATTCAAAATAGCCAAAGTATGGAAAGAGCCCAAATGTCCATCGATGGATGAAATGGATAAAGAAGATGTGGTATATGTATACAATGGAGTATTATTCAGCAATCAAAAAGAATGAAATCTTGCCATTTGCAACTACATGGATGGAACTGGAGGGTATTATGCTAAGTGAAATTAGTCAGAGAAAGACAAAAATCATATGAATTCACTCATATGAGGACTTTAAGAGACAAAACAGATGATCATAAGGGAAGGGAAACACAAAGAAACAAAAAATAAATGGTGTTGGGACACCTGGACAGCAACATGCAGAAGAATGAAACTAGACCACTTTCTTACACCATTCATAAAAATAAACGCAAAATGGATAAAGGACCTGAATGTGAGACAGGAAACCATCAAAACCCTAGAGGAGAAAACAGGAAAAAACCTCTCTGATTTCAGCCGCAGCAATTTCTTACTTGACACATATCCAAAGGCAAGGGAATTAAAAGCAAAAATGAACTATTGGGACCTCATGAAGGTAAAAAGATTCTGAACTGCAAAGGAAACAATCAACAAAACTAAAAGGCAATCAATGGAATGGGAAAAGATATTTACAAATGACATATCAGACAAAGGGCTAGTATCCAAAATCTATAAAGAGCTCACCAAACTCCAAACCAGAAAAAACAAATAATCCACTGAAGAAATGGGCAGAAAACATGTTAGACACTTCTCTAAAGAAGACATCCAGATGGCCAACAGGCCAACATGGCCAACATGAAAAGATGTTCAACGTCGCTCCTCATCAGGGGAATACAAATCAAAACCACACTCAGATATCACCTCACGCCAGTCAGAGTGGCTAAACTGAACACTATGGATGCTGGAGAGGATGTGGAGAAACAGGAACCCTCTTGCACTGTTGGTGGGAATGCAAACTGCTGCAGCCGCTCTGGAAAACAGTGTGGAGGTTCCTCAAAAAATTAAAAATAGATCTACCCTATGACCCAGCAATAGCACTGCTAGGAATTTACCCAAGGGATACAGGAGTACTGATGCATAGGGACACTTGTACCCCAATGTTTATAGCAACACTTTCAACAATAGCCAAATTATGGAAAGAGCCTAAGTATCCATCAACTGATGAATGGGTAAAGAAATTGTGGTTTATATACACAATGGAATACTACGTGGCAAAGAGAAAGAATGAAATCTGGCCTTTTGTGGCAATGTGGATGGAACTGGAGAGTGTTATGGTAAGTGAAATAAGTCATACAGATAAAGACAGATACCACATGTTTTCACTCTCAGGAGGATCCTGAGAAACTTAACAGAAGACCATGGGGGAGGGGAAGGAGAAAAAAAAGTTAGAGAGGGAGGGAGCCAAACCATAAGAGACTCTTAAAAACTGAGAATACACTGAGG
>NW_024413083.1:0-3832 GCF_014898765.1 Herpailurus yagouaroundi | reverse complement strand
AGTTTGTTCTCAGTATTTAAGTCTCTTATGGTTTGCCTCGCTCCCTCTCTGTAACTTTTTTCGCCCTTCCCCTCCCTCATGGTTCTCTGTTAACTTTTTTCTTTTTCAAAATTTTCTTTAAATTCCGGTTAGTTATAATACAGTGCAATATTGGTTTCAGGAGTAGAATTCAGTGACTCATCACTTACATACAACATCCAATGCTCACCCAGAAAGTGGCCTCCTTAATACCCAGCACCTGTATAGCCCATCTCCCAACCACCTTCCTCCATCAACCCTGTTTGTTCTCTATCTTTAAGAGTCTTTCATAGTTTGTTTCCCTCTCCCCTTTTCCCCTTTCCCATATATTCATCTGTTTTGTTTCTTAAATTTCATGTATGAGTGAAATCATATGGTATTTGTCTTTCTCTGACTGTCTTATTTTGTTTAGCATAATACTCTCTAGCTCCATCCATGTCATTACAAATGGCAAGAGTTCATTCTTTTTGACAGCTGAGTAATATTCCACTGTATATATATATATATACCACATCTTCTTTATCCATTCATCAGTCGATGGACATTTGGGCTCTCTCCATAGTTTGGCTATTGTTGATAATGCTGCTATAAACATCAGTGTGCATGTACCCCTTCAACTCTGTGTTTTTGTATGCTTTGGGTACATACCTAGAAGTGCAATTGCTGGATCATAGGGTAGTTCTATTTTTAACTTTTTGAGGAAACTCCATACTATTTTCCACAGTGGCTGCACCAGTTTGCATTCCCACCAACATTGCAAGAGGGTTACCCTTTCTCTGCATCGTCACCAACACCTGTTGTTTCTTGTGTTGTTAATTTTAGCTATTCTGACCAGAATGAGGTGGTATCTCATCATGGTTTTGATTTGTATTTCCCTGATGAAAAGTGCTGTTGAGCATCTTTTCATGTGTCTGTTAGCCATATGGATGTCTTCTTTGGAAAAGTTTAAAGATATATTTTATAAACATAGGAAAAATAAATCTGGAAGGATATATATTGAAATGTTAATATATATTTCTGAGTACTGGCCTTACAGGTCATTATTTCCCAAAGTGTCTGAAAGATGCACGCATTACTTTTGTACTCAGAAGAAAAATAAATGTTGAAGAAAGAAAAAGAGATTTTTATCTCTAGAGTAATCAGGTTTTCTCATCTTCTTATGCATTGCAAATTGTCCATTAGACTGTAACTATCATGTGCGCAGAGATTAGGTTTAAAAAAAATTTCTCCTGGTACTCCCTGGGACATAGTGTTTTGCATTCAATAAATGTTGACTAACTGAATTTGTGCATATGTACCTATGTGGGCATGCATATTTAAATATGCAAATCTCTTTCTCACTAGTAGTGAGAAAAAAAGTGAAAGAGTTTTTTGAAAAGTGCTATAGGCCTACAGGCCTTTTGCCATATATTGGGAAAGGAAAGCACTTGTCAAGGCTGAGAGTACAAAGTGACCATTAAAGATTTGTGAATCATACCAGTCAAGTTTGTCAGTTTCAGTCCAAGCAATTATTTTCTTATACTATCTCTGTTTGGATAATCTTGAGTCTCATCCAAATCTTTTGTGGTTCTACTAATTAGCTTGTCTTGTCTGGGCACTTTACTGGAAATTTTTTTACGTTTATTTATTTATTTTGAGAAAGAGAGAGAGAGAGAGAAAGAGAAAGAGAGAATGGGGAAAGGGCAGAAATAATCCCAAGCAGCCTCTGAGCTGTCAGTGTGAAGCCTGATGCAGGGCTCAAACTCACAAACCATGAGATTGTGACCTGAACTGAAATCAAGAGTTGGACGCTTAACCGACTGGGCCACCCAGGTGCCCCACCTTTACTGGAAATTTTTTAACTAAAAAGCCACATACCACTGCAACTGGTAAATGGGCTACCTGTACCCAGTCTGGGTTCCTTCTTACAAGCCAGTGTTAAATCAGCTGAAGTGGCAAGGGCCTCTTTCTATTGGGAAGCTGGCCAGAAGGACAGGTTTGCAGGTCTTTAGTCATATTTCATTTCTCATCTCCAAATCTCCATTCTCCACATCAAAACTTGTATGAGTAAAAAACGTGTACTTCAGGATATCAGCAGGTGCCCAAGAGGGAATGAGTATCAAAATCTCTCAAGCCATTAAATTATTTTAAAAACTTCTAACACGCTCTTCAGAATCAGACAGCAGAGCTCAAGAATTTATACATTTGATATCAGAAATGGGAGGACAGGATAAAGACCCAATTTGAGCCCTTGATGATTTGATTTTTTTAATAATAGTTATGACTGTGCAAAGAAGGCATAGAAAGTGTGGGACATTTTAAAGGCAGATAATTGTTTATATTTAATTATAACTTTAGTTGAGCTGATGACAAAGGTTGGGGCCTAATCATGACTCAGGTTTACCCTCAGAGACACCTTAGATAATTAGGCTGGGCTTCTGCTTTGTCAAAGCCCCTGATAGAAAATTACTAATTCTAAAATCTCCCATAGGATGTTTTTACACAATGAGGTAGGAATTGGAGAAGTGGGATTTTGGAAATCTAGGCAGATTGACCAATTGTGAATTTATACTGCCTCATTATGTTAACCTGTTGGTGTATGTATTTGGGGGACACACTAATGCCACTGTCTTCTTACATATTTATTGGACTGTCAAGTTATAAAGTGTCACTACTAAAATCCAAAGTATTGTGTAGCAGACCTTGGCTTACTATTTCCTCTGCTCATCAGCAAACCCTGTAAGTTTCCCATACCAAAGTCCTGACAGCAGGATCCCTACTCTCAGCAGAGCTTTAACAGACAAAGTGCTAGTGAGGTCTCATGTGATCCAGTTTTACTCTTTTTTCAAACTAACCAGGAACTGATATTTGTAAATAATTAAAACCATAACCCATTCGGGGCCCCTCAACCACATCAGATTTTACATTGGAAGTGATATCCGCTAAAAAAAACCTATACTATGCATTTTTGTGGGAGACACAGGGGGTATGGTATCCTCATGATAAAGAGAACACATCAGAACTGACACAAGAGTCAATGAGAATTACAGGGTTTCTAAGCAATACATTTACTAAAAAATAATTTTCCTTGTATAAAAGACTATGGTTCCACTTACATCCTTGTACTGTGAACCTTCTATACCACTGGCAAAATTTGTACCTTATAGAATATACTAACAGCCTCTAATCTAGTGACTACACTCAGTCTCACCCTTGCATACTAGGCCTTAAATACATATTTGGTAGATATGGATAAATGAATCTAGGAGATGGTATTTTTCAGTGTCTACTAGTGGTAAATTGAGTATAAGTAAGCTTTCAAAATACAGTCCATCATAAAATGTGTGGTGAACTATAGAGAGTGGACCCTTGAAAAAGATAGGTTGTCTAAAAGTGACCACTAAGCATCAATTCTAGATAATTTTCTTTAGCAGCTCAGCTTCTAGGCTGAGCCACTCACTTCACCTCTTTTTGATCCTTATCCTACAAGTTTTTGAAGAGTCAAAAATATGGCTTTTGTAGTTCTTGAAATCTGCACACTGGCTGCTTTTATTGCCCCCTAACTGAATAATTTTATATTCTGGTGTTTCATTTTTTTAACTAATTAATTTATGTTTTTTATTTTTTTTTAATTTTATTTTTTTTATTTATATATGAAATTTATTGTCAAATTGGTTTCCATACAACACCCAGTGCTCATCCCAAAAGGTGCCCTCCTCAATACCCATCACCCACCCTCTCCTCCCTCCCACCCCCCATCAACCCTCAGTTTGCTCTCAGTTCTCAACAGTCTCTTATGCTTTGGCTCTCTCCCACTCTAACCTCTTTTTTTTTT
>NW_024413082.1:0-7758 GCF_014898765.1 Herpailurus yagouaroundi | reverse complement strand
ATATATATATATATATATATATATATATATATATATATATAGGGTATCAGATTTGATAAAAAAAACAAACAAGATGCATCTACATTCTACATACATGAGACTCATTTTAGACCTAAAGACACCTGCAGATTGAAGGGGAGGGGATGGAGAAACATCTATCATGCTAATGGATGTCAAAATAAAGCCAGTGTATCAGACTAACTAGGTTTTAAAACAATGACTGTAAAAAAAGATGAAGAAGGGCATTATATCATAATTAAAGGGCCCATAGATCAAGAAGATCTAACAATTATAAATATTTATGCCCCAAACATGAAGGAACCCAAATATATAAACATATAGAAACATCACAAACATAAAGAAACTCATTGATAATAATACCATAATGGTAGAGGACTTTAATATTCTACTTACAACATTGGATAGATAATCTAAACATAAAATCAACAAGGAAACAATGGATTTTAATGACATACAGGACCAGATGAACTTAACAGATATATTCAGAATATTTCATCCTAAAGCAGCAGAATACATATTCTTCTTGAGTGCACATGGAACATTCTTCACAATAAATCACATACTGGGTCACAAATCAGCCCTAAACAGGTACAAAAGGATTAAGACCATGCATATTTTCAGATCACAACACTATGAAACTTTAAGTCAACCACAAGAAAAAAATTTGGAAAGCCCTCAAATACATGGAGGTTAAAGAACATCTAGGCACCAGGGTGGCTCAGTATGTTAAGTGTCTGACTTCGGCTCAGGTCATGATCTCACAGTTTGTAAGTTTAAGCCCCACATTTGGCTCTATGCTGACAGCATGGAGCCTGCTTCAGATTTTCTGTCTCCCTGTTTCTCTGCCCCTCCCCCTCCCTCTCCCCCTCTTTTCTCTATCTTCCTCTCTGTCTAAACTATAAATAAATAAACATTAAAAAAGAATACTGTACTAAAAATGAATGGATTAAACTGGAAATTAAAGAAGAAATAAAAAATACATGAAAGAAAATGAAAATGAAAACACGACAGTTCAAACCCTTTGAGACATAGCAAAATAAGTCCTAAAAGGACAGTACATTGCAATTCAGGCCTATACCAAGAAGGCATAATCATTCCAAATACACAACCTAACATTATACCTAAAGTGGCTAGAAAAAGAACAGTAAATAAAGCCTAAATCTACCAGAAGAAGGGAAATAATAAAGATTACATCAGAATACTACAAAGTTGTAATCATCAAGACAGTATGGTACTGGCACAAGAACAGACACTCAGATCAATGGAACCGAAAAGAGAACCCAGAAATGGAACCACAAACATATGGATAACTAATCTTTCACAAAACAGGAAGGAATATCCAATGGAATAAAGACAGTCTCTTCAGCAAGTGGTGCTGGGAAAACTGGACAGCGACATGCAGAAGAATGAACCTGGACCACTTTCTTACACCATACACAAAAGTAAACTCCAAATGGATGAGAGACCTAAATGTAAGACAGGAAGCCATCAAAATCCTCGAGGAGAAAGCAGGAAAAAACCTCTTTGATCTTGGCTGCAACAACTTCTTACTCAACACATCTCTGGAGGCAAGGGAAACAAAAGCAAAAATGAACTACTGGGACCTCATCAAAATAAAAAGCTTCTGCACAGCGAAGGAAACAATCAGAAAAACTAAAAGGCAACTGACAGAATGGGAGAAGATATTTGCAAATGACATATCAGATAAAGGGTTAGTATCCAAAATATGTAAAGAACTTATCAATCTCAACCCCTAAAAAAGAAAGAATCCAGTGAAGAAATGGGCAAAAGACATGAATAGACAGTTCTCCAAAGAAGACATCCAGATGGTCAACTGGCACATGAAACAATGCTCCACATCACTCATCATCAGGGAAATACAAATCAAAACCACCATGAGATACCACCTGACACCTGTCAGAATGGCTAACATTAACAATGCAGGCAACAAGAGATGTTGGCGAGAATGCAGTGAAAGAGGATCTTTTTTGCATTGCTGATAGGAATGCAAGCTGGTGCAGCCCCTCTGGAAAACAGTATGGAGGATCCTCAAAAAATTAAAAATAGAACTACCCTACGACCCAGCAATTGCACTACTAGGTATTTATCCAAAGGATACAGGTATGCTGTTTCAAAAAGACACATGCATCCCAACGTTTATAGCAGAACTATCAACAATAGCCAAAGTATTAGTAATAGCCCAAATTTCCATTGATGGATGAATGGATAAAGAAGATGTGGTAATATATACAATGGAATATTACTCAGCAATCAAAAAGAATGAAATCTTGCCATTTGCAACTATGTGGATGGAACTAGAGGGTATTATGCTAAGCGAAATTAGTCAGTAAAAGAAATACAAATATCATATGACTTCACTCATATGAGGACTTTAAGACACAGAACAGATGAACATAAGGGAAGGGAAGCAAAAATAATATAAAACCAGGGAGGGGGACAAAACATAAGAGACTCTTAAATATGGATAACAAACAGAGTGGTACAGGAGGGGCTTGTGAGGGGGGATGGGCTAAATGGGTAGGGAGCATTAGGGAATCTACTCCTGAAATCATTTTGCACTATATGCTAATTAATTTGGATGTAAATGAAAAAAATAATAAAAAAGAAAATAAATATTAGAGCAGCAATAAACCACATAGAAACAAAAAACCCAGCAGAACATATTAATTAAACTAAATCATGTTTCTAATTAAAACAATACACAAAACTGATACCCCCTAACCAGACTTATCAAAAAGAAAAAAAGAAGGACCCAAATAGATAAAATCACAAATGAAAGAAGAGAGATCACAACCAACACCATAGAAACATAAACAATTAGAATATTATGAAGCATTTTCATATTTCATTTTCAAATATTATAAAACATTTCCAAGCAAACTGGGAAATATGGATGAAATGGACAAGTTCCTGGAAACTCATGCACTACTAAAACTCAAACAGGAAGAAATAGAAAATTTGAACAGACCCATAACCATAAAAGTATTGAATCAGTAATAAAAAATATCTAAACAAAAAAGTGTCCTGGGCCAGATGGATTCCCAGGGGAATTCTACTAGACATTTAAAAAAGAGTTAATACCCATTCTTGTCAAAGTGTTCCAAAAAAATAGAAATGGAAGGAAAGATTCCCAATTCATTTTATGAGGCCAGTATTACCTTGATTTCAAAACCAGATAAAGATCACACTTTGAAGGAGAATTACAGGCCAACATCCCTGATGAAACTGAATGCAAAAATTTTCAGTAAGATACTTGCAAGTCAAATTCAACAGTACATTGAAAGAATTATTCACCATGATTCAGTGAGATTTATTCCTGGCTGTAGGACTAGTCCAATATTTGCAAATTGATCAATGTGATGCACCATATTAATAAAAGAAGAAATAAGAACCATATGATTGTGGCTGCCCACTGAAGATAAAGTTCCCAGACACTAGACTGAGCAGACATGCAGGGCTACTTCTGAGAGAGAGCACCAGCAGCAGCAGAGTGCACATAGCCTTTATTTTATATTTTCTCAAATATGAATATCAAAGGATGTCAAAGCATGGAAAGAGAATGAAAGGATCTTCAGACATTAACCAGACATGCACCTGGTGGCTATGTGAAGGCATGAAGGGAGTAAATGCAGTTTCAAGGAGTATCAGGGAGTTACAGAAGATTTTGTACCTAACTGTCCTCTGGGGGGATCATGGGGTCCTGTATCTCATTCGACAGCCTTGAGACCAGAACATTGCTGATGTTTCAGCTATTGTCCAATTCACCCTCCAGGACTTACAATATATTCTCTAGAAATAACTCCACATATGATCCTGTCAATAGATGCAGAAAAAAAAAACATTTGACAAAATATAGCATCCATTCTTGATTAAAAGCCTCAAGAAAGTAGGGATAGAGGGAATATACTTCAACATTATAAAAGCCATATGTGAAAGAAACACAGCTAATATTATCAATGGGAAAAAACTGAAAGCTTTCCCCCTAAGGTCAGGAACAAGACAGGGGTATCCACTCTCACCACTGTTCTTCAACATAGTAATGGAAGTCATAGCCTCAGCAATCAGACAACAAAAAGAAATCAAATGCATACATATTGGCAAAGAAGAAGTCATTCACTTCGCAGATGACATGATACTCTACATGGAAAACCTGAAAGACTCCCCCTAAAAACTGCTAGAGCTGATACACGAATTCTACAAAGTTGTAGGATAGAAAATCAGTGTACAGAAATCAACTGCATTTCTCTCGTCCAATAATGAAGCAGCAGAAAGAGAAATCAAGGAATCGATCATACTTCTTTTCTAATTCTGATACTTTTTTATTCGTTTTTCTTCCCTAATTTCTCTCCCTAGGGCTTTCAGTACAATTTTGTATAAGTGTGGCGAGAGTGGGCACCCTTGTCTTGTTCATGACCCTAGAAGAAAAGCTTTCATCCTTTTTACCATTGAATATGAGTTAGCTGTGGGTTTTTCATATATTGCCTTTATTATGTTGAGATGTGTTCCTTCTAATCTTCATTTGTTGAGTTTTTACCATGAAGTGACTTTGAATTTTGTCAAATGCTTTTTCTCTATTTAGATGATTATATGATTATTTTATTTCATTATCTTAATGTGATATCACATTGATTTATTTGCTTACCTTGAACTGTCCTTGTATCCCAGGGATATATCCCCCTTAATCATGGAATGATCCATTAATGTGCTGCTGGATTCAGTATTCTAGTATTTAACTGAGAATTTTTCCATATTTACTCATCAGATATATTGGCCTGTGGTTTTCTTTTTTAGTAATGTCCTTTTCTAGTTTTGGTATCAGGGTAATGGTGGCCTTGTAAAATTAGTTTGAGAGTGTTCACTTCTCCTTAATTTTTTGGAAGAGTTTGAAGATTGAAGTTAATTTTTGTTTAAAGGTTTGGTATAATTTATCAATGAAGCCATATGGTCCTGGGCTTTTCTTCATTGGAGATTTTTACATACTGATTTAATTTCCTTACCAGTAATTGGTTTATTCAGATTTTTTATTTCTCCCCAGTCTTGGTAAGTTGTAGGTCTCTAAGATTTTTTTTATTTCTTCTAGATTACCCAATTTGTTGGCATATAGTTATCCATAGTAGTCTGTTATGATCATATTAATTTCTGTGATATCAGTTGTGATGTCTACTTTTTCACTTATAATTTTATTGATTTGGGTCCCTTCTCTTTGTTCTTGGTTAGTCTAGCTAAGGGTTTGCCAAATTTTATCTTTTCAAAGAACAAATTATTAGTTTGGTAAATCTTTTCTATTTTTTTATGTTGTTATTTCATCAATTTCTGTTCTAATCTTTATTATTTCCTTTCTTACACTAATGTTGAGCTCAGCTCGTTCTTCTTTCTCTAGTTCTATAAGGCATAGAGTTAAGTTGTTTACTTGGGATCTTTCTTTCTTCTTGATGTGTTTTTGTCTCTGGGCTTTTGTCGTATCCCATTGATTCTGATATGTTGTTTCCATTTTTTATGTCTCAAAAACTTTTTAATTTTCCCTTTAATTTCTTGTTTGATCTATTGGGTTGTTCAGGATAGTATTATTTAATTTATGTGTGTTCATAAATTTTCAATTTTTCCTCTTCATATTGATCTTTAGTTTCATGCCATTGAGGTCAGAGAAGACAATTGCTATGATTTCCATCTTCTTGAATGTGCTAAAACTTATTTTGTGGCTTAATGTATAATCTATCCTAGAAAATTATCCATGTTAACTTGAGAAAAAAATTAATATTCTAAATAATAGCTGAAAATGTCTCAAATCCAGGGAAGGAAACAGACATTCAGATTCAGAAGGCACAGAGATCCCCAACAAAATCAACACAAGGATGTCCTCAACAAGGTGCATATAACTGAAATGGCAAAGTTGCACAAGAAAGTGGTTACACGCAAGGGAATTTTACAGGCAGCACAAGAAAGCAGTTACATACAAGGGAAACCCCATAAGGCTATCAGCATATTTCCTAGCAGGAACTTTACAGGTCAGGTGCAAGTGGCATGATATATTCAAAGTGCTGAAAGGAAAAAAGCTGCAACCAAGAATATTATATCCAGCAAGGTTATTGTTCAGAATAGAAGGAGAGATAAAGAGTTTCCTCTTATTTTATTTTAAATAAGCCAAATTTAAAGGATAAAATAAGCATAATTTAAAGGAATTCATCACCATTAAACCAGCCTTATAAGTAATGTTAAAGGGAGTTCTTTGAGTGGCAAAGGAAGCCCATCACTAATAGTAAGAAAATTAGAAAAGGAAAAAAAAATGCAACAGGTACATGCAAATACAAAACAGACAGTAGATTAGGGGTGCCTGAGTGACTCAGTCAGTTAAGCATCCAATTTCAGCTCAGGTCATGATCTCACATTTCGTGGGTTCGAGCCCCACATCGGGCTCTGTGCTGACAGCTCAGAGCCTGGAGCCTGCTTCAGATTCTGTGTCTCCCTCTCTCTCTGTCCCTCCCCTACTTGTACTTTCCCTCTCTCTCTCTCTCTCTCAAAAATAAATAAAATTTAAAAAATTAAAAAAAAATTCAGTAGATTAATCATTTAGAAAACCAGTACCTAGGTAAAACAAGAAAGAAATTATATCTATAAAAATCAATTAAGAGATACATAAAATAAAATAATATAAAGTGTAACATTATGTTCATAAAATGTGGGAGGCGTTAAAAGTTTAGTGCCTTTAAAATGGGTTTAAACTTAAGTGACCTCAAATCTAATATAGACTGCTATAAGCGTAGGATATTATATACAAACCTAATTGTAACCACAGATAAAAAAACTGTAATATATATGCAAAAAAATAAGGGTAAAGGAACTCAAGCATATCACTAAAGAAAGTTGTCAAAACACAAGGGAAGAGAAGAAGAGAAGAAAGGAACAGAGAGACACTACAAAAAGCACTGTAAAACAAGGAACAAAATGAAAATAAGTACATGCTTATCAAGAATTACTTTGACAATAGATGGATTAA
This sequence comes from Herpailurus yagouaroundi, assembly GCF_014898765.1. NCBI lineage: Eukaryota > Metazoa > Chordata > Mammalia > Carnivora > Felidae > Herpailurus > Herpailurus yagouaroundi. Next base: position 722 of record NW_024413082.1, on the reverse strand, counting down.
ATGTTCCAATCAAAAGACATAGGGTGACAGAATGAATAATAAAATAAAGAGACCCATCTGTATGCTGCCTACAAAAGACTCATTTCAGATTTAAAGACACATGCAGATGGAAAGTGAAGTGATGGAAAAGCACATATAATGCAAATAGAAGTGAAAAGAAAGCTGGGTTAGCAATACTTATATTAGACAAAATAGACTTTAAAGCAGACTGTAGCAGGAGACAAAGAAGGACACTAAATAGTCATAAAGGGAACAATCCAATGAGAAGATATAAAACTTTTAAATATTTTGCACCTAACATGGAGCACTCAAATACATAAAGTAACAATTAACAGACATGAAGGAAGAATTCAGTAGTAATACAGTAGCAAGAGACGTTAACAGTCTTCTTGTATCAATAGGTAGATCATCTAGACAAAAAATAAAAATAAATATAGGGGTGTCTGGGTGGCTCGGTTAAGTGTCCGACTTCAGCTCAGGTCATGATCTCGTGGTTTGTGAGTTTGAGCCCCACATTGGGCTCTGTGCTGACAGCTCAGAGCCTGGAGCCTGCTTCAGATTCTATGTCTCCCCCTCTGGGTGTTCTTCCCATGCTCATGCTCTGTCTCTCAATAATAAATAAATGTTAAAAAATTAAAAAATAATAAAAAATTATATATATATAATTTTTTATTATTTTTTAATTTTTTAACATTTATTTATTATTGAGAGACAGAGCATGA
>NW_024413081.1:0-3032 GCF_014898765.1 Herpailurus yagouaroundi | reverse complement strand
CCCATCACCCACTTTTCCCTCCCTCCCACCCCCCCATCAACCCTCAGAATGTTCTCAGTTTTTAAGAGTCTCTTATGGTTTGCCTCCCTCCCTCTCTAACTTTTTTTTCCCCTTCCCCTCCCCCATGGTCTTCCGTTAAGTTTCTCAGGATCTACGTATGAGTAAAAACATAGGGTATCTGTCTTTCTCTGCCTGACTTATTTTACTTAGCATAACGCTCTCCAGTTCTATCCACGTTGCTACAAATGGCCAGATTTCATTCTTTCTCATTGCCAAGTAGTATTCCATTGTGTATATAAATCACATCTTCTTTATCCATTTGTCAGTTGATGGATATTTAGGCTCTTTCCATATTTTGGCTATTGTTGAGAGTGCTGCTATAAACATTGGGGTACAAGTGCCCCTATGCATCAGTACTCCTGTATCCCTGGGGTAAATTCCTAGCAGTGCTATTGCTGGGTCATAGGGTAGGTCTACTTTTAATTTTTTGAGGAACCTCCACACTGTTTTCCAGAGCAGCTGCACCAGTTTGCATTCCCACCAACAGTGCAAGAGGGTTCCCGTTTCTCCACATCCTCTCCAGCATCTATTGTCTCCTGATTTGTTCATTTTAGCCACTCTGACGGGCGTGAGGTGATATCTGAGTGTGGTTGTGATTTGTATTTCCCTGATGGGGAGTGACGTTGAGCATCTTTTCATGTGCCTGTTGGCCATCTGGATGTCTTCTTTAGAGAAGTGTCTATTCATGTCTGCTGCCCATTTCTTCACTGGATTATTTGTTTTTTGGGTGTAGAGTTTGGTTATTTCTTTATAGATTTTGGATACTAGCCCTTTATCCAATATGTCATTTGCAAATATCTTTTCCCATTCCATTGGTTGCCTTTTAGTTTTGTTGATTGTTTCCTTTGCTGTGCAGAAGCTTTTTATCTTCATGAGGTCCCAATAGTTCATTTTTGCTTTTAATTCCCTTGCCTTTGGGGATGTGTCAAGTAAGAAATTGCTGTGGCTGAGGTCAGAGAGGTTTTTTCCTGCTTTCTCCTCTAGGGTTTTGATGGTTTTCTGTCTCACATTCAGGTCCTTTATCCATTGTGAGTTTGTTTTTGTGAATGGTGTAAGAAAGGGGTCTCGTTTCATCCTTCTGCATGTTGCTGTCCAGTTCTCCCAGCACCATTTGTTAAAGAGAGTGTCTTTTTTCCATTGGATATTCTTTCCTGCTTTGTCAAAGATTAGTTGGCCATACATTTGTGGGTCCAATTCTGGAGTCTCTATACCTTAACCCATTTTTAATGTGGTATCACTCCCCACATTCAAAGGGTGGACCACCATGGGATAGTTATCCTGCTATAGAAGAGAAACTTCCTAGAAATATATTGAGGACTCTAGTTCTACCTTTTCTTTCTCTTCCCTTTCCCAATGCCACGATTCCTTCTCCAAACAGCTTGGCTCCTCCAGGAGCTATAAGAATGATAGGGTGCATGAGACGCTGTGTTCAAAATAGGCAATCTCCTAACAGATGGTGCAGAATGGTGAGTTGAAGAGCGAAAGCCATTGTTAGGCAACATTTCAAAAAACAAAACTAAGTTGTGGGGGCTTAGGGAGGCAATTGTGTTTTGGTTCAAAGCAGCAAATTACCTGGATGCCTTACAGTATCTGACAATCTAAGAATATCAAATTATCCACTGAAAATCTGGCTACCTAAGCTGCTTTTCCCAACTGCACATTATTTGCTCAACAAATCTTCTGCTTGCAAGTCTCTGAGAGGAAATTTCAAAATGCTCTTTTCACCGGTAAAGAAAAATAGATATTTTTTAAAGAGACTATAGAAAGAACTTTCAGAATGAAAACACCAAATTTCCCTGAAATTTTCAAGTTTCTCCTGGAAATAATTATAGCTATCTGTAGCAAATGATGTCTTCCACTTACATTAATTAAGCATGATAGCTTAGATAAATTGCCAACAGCTATGGTATAAAGTAAATACATATCCCTTTTATCTAAAACTTCAAAGTTCTAAAGAGGTTTAACCCCGTTGTCATAGATGGGAAAGGATATTGGTCATATCGGTTGACATACAAGCAGAATTGGTCACAAATGAAAGATGTGGGAGGCCCAGTTCTGCAAGACCAGATTTCATGGTTGGAGACAACCAGTCCTTCCTGTTCTCAATGGAACCAACTCAAGTGAAGGCCAATAGAATCCTCAAATGTTACAGCTATAGCCAAACAATAATCGTCACTAGGAATCAAGCAGATTCCAAGTTATCTCCTGGAACAAGTCCACCTTGTCCTGAACAGTGAAGCAGCATGGCCTAGTGGAATAAACATGAGCTCTGTCATAAGAACTGGGCTTACTTTCTGGCTCAGCCACTTACTAGCTGTTCTGAGTTTCATTTTCCTCATCTACAATCAAGATGATCTTATTTACTAACTTCAAAGGATTGTTTGAAGAGCAAACAAAATAAAGCACTTCAATGACCCATCATAGTTCCTGGCACCATGTCTTGTGCCCAATAAGTGAGGAATTAAAAAAATGAGGGGGCATGCTACAACACGGATGAAACTTGAAAACATAATGCTAAGTAAAAGAAGCCAGTCACAAAAGACCATATGTTATATGATTCCATTTATGTGAAATATCCAGAACAGGCAAATCTACAGAGATAGAAAGTCAGTTAGTGGTTGCTTAGGGCTGGGAATGGGCAATAGGGGATGGGGAATGACTTTTAATGGGTACAGGTTTCTTTTGGAGGTGATGACAATCTCAGTCATTTAATGATACATTTAGACCAATTAACGTAATGATTCATATGTAGGGTTTAAGTCTGCTATTTTATTATTTGTTTTCCATTTGTTTGTTCTATTTCTTATTCCTCTGTTTCCCTTTACAGGCCTTCTTTTGGGTCACTTGAGCATTTAATAGAATTCCATTTGGATTTATGTTTAATAAATTTGAATTTTATGATATATAATGTATTTGTATATGGTTTTGGCGGTTGCTCTAGGTAAGCATATATATATATATATATATATATA
>NW_024413080.1:0-7211 GCF_014898765.1 Herpailurus yagouaroundi | reverse complement strand
GTGCAGAGATGTGCTTAGGATTGTGGGAAATACATCTAAGAGTTCTGCACACTTGCACAAATGAGTTAACAAGTCTTAGCACTGAAAGCCACCACAGATTGAAAGCGCCCAAGATTAGACATTAAGGAAAACAAGGCTTAGGGTGGAAAGGAACTCCCACAAGACAAAAGTATCTGAGAACAGTTAGAAGACAACATTTAGAATCAGAAAGCCCCCACAGGGCAAAGACATGCAAGGTTAGGTAGCCAAAAGAATTTCTGGTTTGCCTTGAGGCAGCATGCTCCAGAAATCTTAAACTTTGGAGATAACAGCTACTCAGCTATATTACCTACAGAGAAACAATGTCCATCTGGTATATGGCACCAATATATCATTGTGCTTTAATCTCAACTGCTAACACTTTTCACCCCCAAAACCCTTTGCTTCTTACACACATTAATGGTCACTAGCTTATTGTTTTCCTACTGCATGTTCACCATGTATGTAAAACCTTGAGAGCTCAATAAATACAGAGATGAAACTGCTGTTCAGGGCTCTTATCTCCTCCCAGACATTATCCTCTCTTGTTTTCATTTCTGTGTCTGCTCTCTTGCTGGACAAGAGAAAACTCCAGACTCATAGTCTGCAACATAGGGGAGAAATTGATCCTGGCTCCTGGGCAAGGTAGGGAGCCATGGTTATGGATAAGGGGGAAAGAAAGAGGAGCACACGGGGGAATGCACAAGGAGAACACTTCCCCATAGGTATTGGGTTGCAAAGTGACAGAGGATTAATTTCATGAGTTCTTGCAACTAGAGGGGCTTAAAGCCTGAAGTTTTAAATGTCAGCAGGCTGGGCTTTAGGAGAGCCTGGAGACAATGAGGCTGCTATTGGAGAGAAGACAGGCAAACAACCTGAAGACATGAAGCATGGATAAACCAATATGAAGAGCACCTGGGGCAAACAATGTGGCGATTATTTGCTCCTCTCAGGGCATTCCCCTGAGAGACAGCATCCATGGAGAGACTTCTTTGGGAATATAGGAGCTATGTGGTGCCATTTACCTCCCCTGCCCCTCAGTATAAACACAGAGTCACCTGAGGGAAGCAGCACAGTACACATACTGGCTTCCTAACTTGATCACATTAAGCACCACCCTGCTGTGCTAAAATGGAACTACCATACTCAGTCACACTTACCTCAGTTCCACCAGAGCAGGCCCCTCCCCCAGAAGACCAAAACAAACCTCTACCCACACATCTCCTGACCAGGGCCTCATTTCTGGTGGAACTGATACAGGTCTTATTTAACGAGCAAATGAGAACACACCTAGTTAAAACTTGCCACATTCAGGCCAGGGACCAAACACTGCCCACAGAAAACAGGAAGAGCCTCTGCAGATGACTGGCCTGAAGGACAGAGCAGCCAGAAAACAACAATATAATGCACACAGCACACACTGGACATGCGCAGTGATGTTCCAGGCCTATGTCACTACTTGACCTCTTTTTCATAAGGCAAATAGCTTAAGGAGAAGGAGAAATAACTGGCTTTTATAACACAGAGGAGCAGGCAGAGACTTAGGCAAACTTTGAAGACCAAGGAATTTATCACAGATAAAGAAGAAGATAAGGCAATGGCCAAGATTTAGATATAGATAGATATAGATAGATATAGATATAGATATAGATATAGATATAGATATAGATATATCTTCATCATAAAGATACTCACTAGACTTGAGAAACGAATGGAAGACATCAGTGAGACCCTTACCACAGAGATAAAATAGTTAACAAGGAGCCAATCAGAAATGAAGAATGCAATAAACGAGATCACAAATACAACTGATGCAATGAACAGGAGGGTGGGATAAAGCAGAGAAATGAATTAATGACCTAGAAGACAAAATAATGGAAAACAATGAAGCTGAATAATGGAACAAAAGGAGAATTTTGCTAAATGAGCATAGCATTAGGGAACTCAGTGACTCCATGAAATTTAATAACACTCCTATTACAGGAGACACAGAAAAGAAAGAAAAAGGGGGAGAAAATATATTTGAAGAAATAATAACTGAAAATTCCATAATTTGGGGAAGAATACAAATATCCAGATCCTGGAGGCACAGAGAACCCATAACAAAATAAATAAAAGCAGATCCACACCAAGATATATTATAAATACACTAGCAAAATATAGTGATAAGTAAAAATCTTAAAGCAGCAGGACAAAGGAAGACAGTTAATTATAATGGAAAGCCCATAAGACTATCACTACATTTTTTTTCAGCAGAAACTCTTCAAGTCAGAGGGGACTAGCATGACATAGTGAAAGTACTCTGTGGGATATATGTGTACCCAAAAATACTCCATCCAGCAATACTACCATTCAAAATAGAAGAAGAAATTATTTCACAGACAGAAATGAAAGGAGTTCATGACCATTAAACCAGCCCTGCAAAAAATACTTACGGGTACTCTGTGAGTGGAAAAGAATGACTAAAAGTGTCAGTAGGAAAGAAATACAAAAGCAGTAAAAGTTAATATTATTATAAAACACAAGTCAAGCAACTCACAAAATAAAAACATGTTAAATATAATAACACATACCTAAAACGTGGGGACGAGAGGAGTAAAGGATCCAAACATAGACAACTATCAACTTAATATACACTTCTTTATGCAGAAAATATTATATATAAATATAATGGTAATCACAAATCAAAAACTACTAATAAATACATAAAGAATAAAGAGAAAAATCAAAATATACCACTAAACAAAACCAACAAATCATGAAAAAGAGAAAGATAAGAAAGGATCAGAAAAAATCCCCAGACACAATGACAAAACTAGTAATAAAATGGCAGCAAATACATATCTATCAATTATTAGTTTGAATGCAAATGAACTAAATGTTCCAATCAAAAGATACAGGGAGCATTGAAATGTTTCCTACAGGAGACTAATTTTAGACACAAAGACATCTCCAGATTGAAAGTGAGGGGACGTAGTAATAATTATCATGCAAACAGGTGTCGAAAAAAAGCTGTAGTTGCAATTCTTACAACAGACAAACTAGACTTTAAAATAAATACTGTAACAAGAAACAAAGAAGGGCACTATACAATAATAAAGGGGGAAATAAAACAAGAAGAAATGACAATTATAAATATTTATGCGGCCAACACAGAAGCACCCAAATACATAAAACAATTAATAACAAACATAAAGGAACTAAGTGATAATAATACAATAATAGTAGGGGACATTAACACCCATATATCAATGGACAGATCATCTAAGCAGAAAATCAAGAAGGAAACAATGATTTTGAATGACACACTCGGGCAGATAGACTTAAGACATATATTCAGAACATTTCATCCTAAAGCAACAGAATACACATTTTTTTCCCAGTGTGCATGGGACATTCTTCAGAATAGATCACATACTTTTTCAGAAATCAGACCTTCACAAGTACAAAAATATTGAAATCATACCACACATATTTCTGATCCCAACACTGAAACTAGAAGTGCATCACAAAAAAAGAAATCTGGAAAGACCACAAATACAACAGCGTTAAGTAAGATGGTAATAAACCTGAATGGGTCAACCAGGAAAAAAAAAAGAAGGAATAAAAAAATATATATGAAAAAAATGAAAATCCTAAATGTGGAAAAACTGAGAGCTTTTTTTTTTATGGTCAGAAACAAAATAGGGATGCCCACTGTCACCACTTTTTTAAATTATTATTTTAGAGAAAGAGAGAGACAGACAGAGTGCAAACTAGGGAGAGGTGCAGAGGGAGAGAGAGAGAATCCCAAGCAGGCTCCATGCTCAGAGTGGATCACAATGCGAGGCTCAATACCATGACCCTGGGGTCATGAACTGAGCCAAAACCAGTCAGATGTTAAACTGACTGAGCCACCCAGTCACCCCCACTCTCACCACTTTTACTCAACATACTACTGGAAGGCCTAGTCATAACCATCAGACAACTGAAAGAAATAAAAGGCATTACAAATTAGGAATGAAGCAGTAAAACTTCCACTATTTGCACATGACATTATACTATACATAAAAATCTGAAAGGGACACCGGGGTGACAATCATTTAAGCATCCAACTCTTGATTTTGGCTCAAGTCACCATTTCACAGTTTATGACATCAAGCCCTGTGTCAAGCTCTGCATTGACAGTGTGGAGCCTGCCTGGGATACTGTCTCCTTCTCTCTCTGCCCCTACTCTGCTTGTGAATGTTCTCTCTCTCTCCCTCTCTCTTTCTCTCTCTCTCAAAATAAATAAATAAACATATAAAAAACGAAAATCTGAGACTCCTCAAAAGACTGCTAGAAGTGGTAAACAAATTCTGTAAAGTCACAGGTTAGAAAATAAAGATAGAGAAATCTGTTGCATTTCCATACACCAATAACAAAGCACTAGAAAGAAATTAAGGAATCAATTCCACTTACAATTGCACTCCAAACCATAAAATACCTAGGAGCAAACCTAACCAAAGAGGTGAAAGATCTGTACTCTGAAAACTATAAAACACTGATTAAAGGAATTGAAGATGACAAAAAGAAAAGGAAAAACATTTCATGCTAACATTTCATGTTAGGAGTTGGGTCAATGCAAAACAAAATCCTGGTGCAGCAGATGGTTGTTTACAGCAGGCATGAAGCACCACCTCTGTTTACCTAAACTTGCCTAGGGGATAAGACAGACAGAGCATGCTACCTCAGGGTCAAGAAGGAACCTTTCTTTTGCCAATTAGCTCTGCTCTGGGCAAATTCACCATGCTGAGGTCTATAGCCCTGTTTACCTAATTTGGTCCTTCTTTCCTGTGAAAGCAGCTTTCTGCTATTGTTTTAATTTGGGAACGTTTCAGCCCTGAATACATAATCTTGTTTACCTAATTTTGGATGCTTCCATCCTGAGATTTCCTATTTATATACTTTTGTCCTATACTGGGGGTCTTTGCCCTGTTTACCTAATCTTGTTTTCCTAATCTTGGATGCATTTATCCTGTGGCTTTATATTTCTTTATGCCTTATTAACCCATTGGGTACAAGCTCAGGAATTCCTAAGATTATTCCTCATACCTACTCTCCTTAAACTATTCTGAAACAAATGAAGAGGAAGGAAAACATCTAAATATATTCTATGAGGCCAGTATTATGCTGATACAAACACCCAAGACACCACAAAAAGAGAGAACTACAGGTCAGCATCACTTACGAACATAGATGTAAAAATCCTCAACAAAATACTAAAAAGGAGAATCCAAAAATACATTAAAAAATAATTCATCGCAATCAAGTGGGATTTATTCCCAGCATGAAAAGGTGGTTCAATATTTGCAAATCAGTCAATATGATATATCACATCAATAAGAGAAATGATTAAATCCACATGATAATTTCAATAGATGCAGAAAAAGCATTTGACAAAGTACAAATTAATTGGATAACGCACAACATCCATTCATGATAAAAAGTCTCAACAAAGTGGGTTTAGAGGGAACATAGCACAACATAATAAAGACCATATATGAAAAATAACACAGCTAATGCCATCCTCAGAAGGGAAAATCTGAGATCTTTCCCCCTAAGGTCAGGAACAAGACAGGGATGTCGACTCTCACCACTTTTATTCAATGTAGTACTGAAAGTCTTAGCCACAGTAGTCAAACAACAAAAATAAATAAAAGGCATTCAAATAGGAAAGAAAGTAAAATTCTCACTATTTGACATGATATGACACTTTCTATAGAAAACCCAAGGACTCCACAAAAAAAATTACCAGAACTGATAACTGAATTCAGTAAAGTCACAGGATAAAAAATAAATTTCCAGAAATCTGTTGCATTTCTATACACTAATAATGAAGCAGCAGAAAGAGAAAGTAAGAAAATAATCCTATTTACAACTGCAATAAAAATAAAATACCTAAGAGTAAGCTTAACCAAGGAGGTGACAGATTTGTACACTGGAAACTATAAAACATTGATGAAAGAAATTGAAGACAACACAGGTATGGAAAAACATTCCATGCTCATCTATTGGAAGAAAAATATTGTTAAAATGCCTATACCACCCAAAGCAATCTACACATTTAATACAATCCCTACCAAAATACCACAACATTTTTCACGGTGCTAGAACAAACAATTCTAAAATTTGTATGGAACAAAAAAAGGCCTTGAATAGTCAAAGAAATATTAAAAATGTAAACCAAAACTCTAGGTATCACAATTACAGATTTCAAGTAATATTACAAAGCTGTAATAATCAAAACAATGTGTTACTGGCACAAAAAATAGCCACATAGATCAATGGTACAGAACAGAAAACGCAGAAATGGACCCACAATTAAATGGTCAATTAATCTTTGATAAAGTGGGAAAGAATATGCAATAGGAAAAAATGGTGCTTCAACAAATGGTGCTAGGAACATTGGTCAGCTACACAGAAAAAAATGAAACCAGACCTTTTTCTAATGCAATGCACAAAAAAACAAACTTAATGTGAATTAAGAAGCAAAATGTGAGACCCAAAATAAGAAAAATCCTAGAAGAGAACATAGGCAATACTGTCTCTGACATTGCCCATAGCAACATTTTCCTAGATACATGTCCTGAAGCAAGGGAAATAAAGCAAAAATAAAGTATTGGGATTTCATCAAAATGACAAGTTTCTGCACAGCAAAGAAAATATCCAATAAAGGGTTAGTATCCAAAATAGGTAAGGAACTTCTACAATTAGACACCCAGAATACAAATAATACAATTAAAAATTGGCAGAAAACATGAATGGACATTTCTTCAAAGAAGAAGTACAAATTACTTCATTTGTTGCATTTCATGTGCAACAGACACATGAAAAGATGTTCAACACCACTCATCATCAGGGAACTGCAAATCAAGACCACAATAAGTTGTCACCTTATGCCTTTCAGAAAGACTAAACTCAAACCTTACGAAACAAAAATTGTTGACGAGGTTGTGGACAAAAGGGAACCTAGTGCACTGATAGTGAGAATACAAATTGGGCAGCCACTGTAGAGGATAGTAGTAGTTTCTCAAAAAATTGAAACCAGAAATACCTATGATTCAGTAGTCACAGTACTAGGTATTTACACAAAGAATAAGAAAACACTAATTCAAAAGGATACGTTGGCCCTTATGTCTATTGCAACATTATTTGCAATAGCCAAATTATGG
>NW_024413079.1:0-4936 GCF_014898765.1 Herpailurus yagouaroundi | reverse complement strand
GAGAAACTTAACAGGAACCCATGGGGGAGGGGAAGGAAAAAAAAAAAGAGGTTAGAGTGGGAGAGAGCCAAAGCATAAGAGACTGTTGAGAACTGAGAACAAACTAAGGGTTGATGGGGGTGGGAGGGAGGAGAGGGTGGGTGATGGGTATTGAGGAGGGCAACTTTTGGGATGAGCACTGGGTGTTGTATGGAAACCAATTTGACAATAAATTTCTTATATAAATAAAAAAATAATAATATTAAAAAAAATGAAATCAGGAGCTTGTTCTTTGAAAAATCAATTAAATTGATCAACTTCTAGCCAGTCATATCAAAAAGTGTGAGAGAGAGAAAAGATAAGAGAGAAAAGAGAAGAGAGATAGAGAGAGGTGGAAAGGACTCAAATAAATAAAATAACAAAGGAGAAAGGAGAAATAACAACCAACACCACAGAAATACAAGCAATTTTAAGGGAATATTGTTAAAAAGTATATGTCAACAAATTGGACAACATAGAATAAATGTACAAATCAGAAAAAAAAATATAATACCGACCAAAACCGAAACAGAAAGCAATAGAAAATTTAAACACACTAATTACCACCAAAAAATTAAATCAGTAATCAAAAAACGAAAACAAAAACAAAACTCAAAACAAACAAAACTCATGTACCAGCTGGCTTTACAGGAAATGTCTGCAAAGCATTTATTTTATTTATTTTTTTTTCAACGTTTATTTATTTTTGGGACAGAGAGAGACATAGCATGAACGGGGGAGGCGCAGAAAGAGAGGGAGACATAGAATCGGAAAAAGGCTCCAGGCTCTGAGCTATCAGCCCAGAGCCCGACGCGGGGCTCGAACTCACAGACCAGGAGATCGTGACCTGGCTGAAGTCGGACGCTTAACCGACTTCACCACCCAGGCGCCCCTGACTGCAAAGCATTCAAAGGAGAGTTAATATTTATTTTTCTCCTACGTTTGCAAGAAATAAAAAAGGAAGGAAAAGTTTCAAATTCATTCCATGAGGCCAGCATTACCTTATACCAACATCATATAAAGACACCACAAAAAAAGAGAAATACAGGCCAATATCCCTGATGAACATGTGCAAAAATCTTCAACAAAATACTAGCAAGCTGAATCTAATAACAAATTTGAGAAATTATTCACCATGTTCAAGGGGCTTTTATTCCCATATGGCAAGGGTAGTACAATATTCATAAATCAATCAACGTGATACATCACATTAATATGAGAAAGTATATGAACTATATGATCATTGCAATAGATGCAGAAAAAGCACTTGACAAAATATAATATCAATTGATGATAAAAACCTTGAAAAATGTAGGCTTAGTGAGAACATACCTCAACATAATAAAGGTCATTTATAAAAAACCCACACCTAACATTACTGAGTAAAAACTAAGAACTTTTCCCCTAAGGTTAGAAATAAGACAAGGACATCCACTCTCACCATTTTTATTAACCATAGTACTGGAAGTCCTAACCACAGCAATCAGACAACAAAACGAAACAAAAGGCATCCAAAACAGTAAAGACAAAGTAAAATTTCACTCTTTGTAGATAACATCATACTCTAGATAGAAAACTCAAAGACCCCACCAAAAAACTGCTAGAACTTATAAATTAATTCGGTAAGGTTGCAGGATGCAAAATCAATGTACAGAAATCTGTTGCATTTTTATACACAATGATGAAGCAGCAGAAAGAGAAATTAAGAATACATGCCCATTTACAATTGCATCAAAAATAATAAAATACTTAGGAATACACCTAACCAAAGAGGTGAAAGACCTATGCTCTGAAAACTATAAAACACTGGTGAAAAAAATTAAAGTGACACAAAGAAATGTAAAGACATTTCATACTCGTGGGTGAGAAGAACCAATATTTCTAAAATGTCTATACTACCCAAAGCAATCTACACATTTAATGCAATCCTTATCAAAATACCAGCAGCATTTTTCAGACATAGATAAAATCATCCTAAAGTATGTATGCAGATAGAAATGACACCAAATATCCAAATCAATCTTGAAAAGAAAAAGTAAAACTGGAGGCATCACAATTCAGGACTTTAAGTTATATTACAAAGCTGTAGGGATTAAAGCAGTATAATGCTGGCACAAACATAGTCACATAGATCAATAGAACAAAATAGAAAACCCATAAATTAATCCAAAACTATATGGTCAATTAATCTTTCACAAAGCAGGAAAGAATATCCAATGGAAAAATTTAAATTGATGAAACACTTAAATGTGAGACAGGAAACCATCAAAATCCTAGAAGAGAACATAGGAAGTAACCTCTTTGACATTGCCAGTAACAACTTCTTTCTAGGTGTGTCTCTTGAAGCAATGGAAACAAAAGCAAAATTAAACTATTGGGACTTCATCAAAATAAAAACTTCTGCACAGTGAAATAAACAATCAACAAAACTAAAGGACAACCTATGGAATGGGAGAACATAATTTCAAAAGAAAGATCTGCTAAAGGGATACTATACAAAATATATAAAGAACTTAGAAAACTCAATACCACAAAAATGAATAATCCAATTAAATATTGGCAGAAGACATGAATAGACATTTTTCCAAAGAAAACATAAACATGTCAAACAGAAACATGAGAACATGCTCAGCATAAGTGATTATCAGGTAAATCCAAATCAAAACTATAATTTGATATCATCTTACTCCAGTCATAATAGCTAAAATCAGCAACACAAGGAAAAATGAATATTGGTAAGGATGCAGAGTAAAGGGAACCCTCCTTTACTGTTGATGGGAATGATAAGTGTTATACCCACTCTGGAAAACATTACAGGTGTTCCTCAAAACTTTTAAAATAAAACTACCTTACAACCCAGCAAATGCATTACCAGGTATTTACCCAAAGAATACAAAAACCAGTAATTCAAAGGGATACATGAACCTTATTTCTATAGCAGCATTGTTTACAGTATCCGAGATATGAAAGTAGCCCAAGTGTCCATCCAGAAATGAGTGGAGACAAAGAATATTATGTGATATATATGTGTATATATATATATGCCATAAAAATGGCTAATAAAAAGGCTAAATATATATATTTATTAGCCATAAAAAAGAATGAGAACCTGCCATTTGCAACCACTTGGATGGACCTAGATAGTATAATGATAAGTAAATTAAGTGAGACAAAGAAATACAAATGCTATGTGATTTCATTCCTATGTGGAATTTTGTAAACAAAACAAAGAAGCAAAAAAACAAAAAGAGGCAAATAAAGAAAATGGACTCTTAAATTCAGAGGACAACCTGGTGGTTTCCAGAAGGGATATGGGTGGGAATGGGTGAAATACATAAAGGGGTTTCTTTAAAACACTTAATATGATGAGCACTGAGTAATACATAAATTGTTTGAATTATTTTATTGTGTACCTAGAATTAATATAGCACTATATACTAATCATACTTCATTTTTTAAAAGAAAATTATGTAGCTTGAGAAGGGTGTCTACATAGTAGAGAAATATTGAGAATTTTTCTCAAGGAAAACTGTCACCACATTCTGTTACTTCCTTTACTGATGTTATGCTCAGAGAATTATTTTATCTTTTGGAACAATTACCTCATTTGAAAAATGGGAAAAACAACAGAAGAGGGTGTTATGAGGAATCAATGAAATAAATTATGTGACAAAGAATATGAAAATAAAAAAATTAAAAGGATTAATTGCTACCAGACCTGCCTTACAAGAAATATAAGAAACCATTTTTTAAGATGAAATGGATGTGACTCTAGATGGTAATATTATAATTTGAATTCACATAAAAAAGAGAAGATCCCTACGAATGTACTTTTGTAATTATAGTAGACAGTACTAACACATAGTTTACTCCTTTTTTCTTTTGTTATATACCAATAGTCTAAAGTTACATATAATATGTTATTGTCTAAAACTATATATTATAGATATTGAATGCATTTATATATATTATAATACAAATTGTATACATTGTAAAAATATATAATTTATATGGATTCTTTTAGATAATTGATGTATTACTGAATTCAGAAAAAAAGGGGTAGGGGTGCCTGGGTGACTCAGTTGGTTAAGCTTCTTACTGTAGATTTCAGTTCAGGTCATGATTTCATGATTTGTGAGATCAAGCCCTGAATCAGACTCTGTGCTGACAGTGAGGGGCCTGCTTACGATTCTCTCTCCCTCTTTCTGTACACCTTCCCCCACTCACATGGTGCAAGCACTTTCTCTCTCTCTCTCAAAATAGATAAACTTCACTTTAAAAAGGAAAGAAAAAAAGAGTAAAATAGGCATATATGCATATAGAATTTATATTAATATAAATATTTATAAATATAATTATGTAATGTGTTTCTAGGACTGTAATATACAGAAATTCATATATTGGTGATGTATTTTCCATTAACAGGATAAAAAAAGAGGTTGGAGCAAAGATATAATGGGCTAAAAATGAGAAAATATGGTAAATTAAGAGTAATTTTAAAACATAAAAATGTATTAATAAAATTAAAATTCTACATTAGAAAATGTTCACTCATTATAAATAAGTCAGCAAAGGATTAATAATGTAAATGGGAGGATATGAGACATGTGGAAAACAGAAAGATGGCAGAGATAAATACAACAATATTAATAATAAAAATTAAATTTAAATGTAAGAAAACATCCAAAGAAAGATAGAGGTTGTCACACTGGATTAAAAAATATGATCCAATTTTGTATTGTCTATAGGAGTCACACTTTTGATTTAAAGACCCAGATACTTTTTAGGGGTGCCTGGGTGGCTCACTCAGTTGAGCGTCTGACTTCAGATCAGGTCATGATCTCACACTCCATGAGTTTCAGACCCGCATTGGGCTCTGTGCTGACAGCTCAGAGCCTGGAGCCTGCTTCAGATTCTG
>NW_024413078.1:0-15159 GCF_014898765.1 Herpailurus yagouaroundi | reverse complement strand
TGATTTTATTGGGGAAAAATGTTTAAGCTATTTATTTAGACAATTGGAGCTAATGGGTGTAACTTATTGGACATTCCAACGTTGACTTTTTTGAACTTTGTTCTGGAGATTTGACATGTATTCCTGTAAAACAGCTATTTATAGATTTCTACAGTGAAGAGACCACTGCTTTCAGGATTGCACCAAATTCAGAAGGACCAGGATATCCTGTGGGAATGGAGGGTGATTCCTTTACAACTTATTCTATTGGTATCTCATGAAGCTTTATCTATCTTTTTTCCCTTTGGAAGCTAACATGATTATTACATTCCCTCCCCCCAAAAAAGTAGTGCATTACTGTATCATATGATAAAAACAATGAACTGAATATGCCCTTGTTAATACATTCCTTTTTAAAGATTGAGTTAATCCTCAAAGTCATTGTTGTGGTTTTCCAAAAAATCTAAATAAGTTGAACAGACATTGCTTCGGTTTTAACGGAGACCAAGAAGAATGGTTTGAATATTTGGCAATAGTAGAAATCAATTTTATAATCCCTGACTTCTAGTAACTTTTCCACAACATGTTATTTGCATAACAATTATGGAACAGTTGTGTTCAAGCTCATTTTTATTATTTTATTATAATAAAATATATTTATGGTTTATCATTTTATCATTTGCATAAAAGTTTAACAAGAGATCTGCTTTCATTGATTGAGTCTCCACATTTCCACTGACTCAGTCATAACATCAAGTGCTACCCACACCTCCTGGGTTCTGAAAACACTTCTTCAGAATCCTGAGGTTATGAAAAGCAGATTTTAAAACATAGTATCGAGCAATTAAGTGATTTTTAAGTATTTTTAAGAAAGCTAGAAAACAATTTGAATCTAAAGCTCCAATAATTTTTTTTTTATTCAAGGATCAGAATAAGGAATGCATAAACCAGTTGATTAGTCACCAAATAAGAGATTAAGTGCCCTCTATGAAGGAGGCTTATATTCTCTGAGAATTAAAAAAAAAAAAAAACTCAGAGAAGTTTATCAGCAATTGTTGTATTAGAGTCAGAATTATGACATCACTCTCTTAAAATTCCAAACTATAGAGCTAAGCTTGTAATATGCCTATGAAGGACTCAGAGGAATACCAAGTATGGAAGATTAATCTGATACTGTTCCATTTCTCCTACTCTTCAATAATTGGGAATGTTGAGTGATCTTTTGAAAAACCATACATATATGCCATACATATATGTCAAACCTTAGTAAATGATCTCTTAATAAAGAATATGTATCTCTGGTTAACCCTACCTGTAAGAGGCAACCTTCTCAGCTTTCTAAGAATATAGGGAAGCACAGTCAATAGTTTTTCTCAATGCTTTTCTCATTGATCTTTTTCTTTTTCTCCAATCCTTTATTCTGTGTAGAGATAGGGAATCTTAATGACATGAGACATAGTCTAACCCCAGGCTGTAATTTCTAGGTAATTAGTTTAAGAGGCCGAGGCAGGGAAGAATATGTCTTTTAGTTTTCTAAAGGGCCTGATTCCTTACCCAGTACATGGTTAACTTTCTGGCATGCTCGGTTCTCTAGAATCTTGCTCTTAGTTGTTACAAGTTTGGTGGTAATGATTAATTTCTGTCTTTTTTTAATGGGGGCTTTTGAAGTTTACTCATTTTAACAGTTCTAATAAACTATCCAGAGGGACATTTGTTAAATATAGAGCATTATATAGCTTTTTAAAAATACATATTCTGTATACATCAGTTACTAAAATTATGAATAACTGTCTAACTGCCAATAATATTATTTAAGAACCTGATTTAATAAATGGCATCCATTACCATGTATCTATACTCAAAAATAGACATGGCTGTTACACTATTATTAAATGAAAATTTGTAGATTAAGGTTTCTAGAAAAAAGTAAGCCTGCCATATTTTTATAGGATTTGAAGTTATAATAATAGTTTCTATTTATTGAGTAGCATCTGTGAGCCAAACACTGTCCTTGGTTCTTTTTATTCATTACCCAATTTAATGCTCATAACAACCTTATGAGTTTGCTACTGCTTCTCACTTTTACAGTTAAGAAAGGTGAAGCTAAGGGAAATTAGGTAAAAGAACTAGTTAGTACGAAGCCAGGAATTCACTGACACCAAACCCAGGCTCTTTTGATTATATAATCCTGTACTAACTAAAATAATACATTAATTAAACATCTTTAAATTATGGCACCAACAAGATCAGGTTTGAGGAAAGGATATTTTAGATAAGGACATAAAAGTGAAATATATACTTTTGGTTACTTGTAATATGGAACACATTTTTATCACTGATATATACTAGTACATTTTAGAGGGGTGGTAGTATTGGCAAATGCTAGTTTTCTTCAGATATATTCCCATTAAGCTCTGATTACAAATGGGATAGAGATTGTTGTCTGTAAAATGAATACCTATGTATTTTGACAAGTCCCTTACCCATTGAACTTATCAGTGGACATCCCAAATCATGAAGAATCTATTTCAGGGGCAAATAGAGTCATTGAACCCACCATTGTTCTGGTTTTCTTCCCTACTGCCTTTAAATGATAACATGGTGTTTTTGAAGACAGGTGGTAACAATTCTCTAAAAAAAGTGTAAGCTGTTGAATGTTAAGTAGGATATTTATAGGGAGCTATAAACTGGAAAGAGTCTTATGTTTCTACTGCACAGGATTTAATTATGCAATTTGCTGTGACTTCAAGGAGAATGAGAGCATTGTTTCATACAATATTGCAAAGGAAGCATATTGGGGAGAGGAGTAATGAGAATTCATACAGATTGGGGTCCAGACCCCAGGCAGGGATATAGAATTGGTAAGTCAATTAACGTTTTCTTAATAATAGTGGTGATCTAAATTGTAGGGCATATGTGGACTCTCTTCTTCACACATATATTTTCATGATGCCTTTGTTGAGTTAGTACTATCTTATTTTGCAATTGGAGGAACCAAGACACAGAAAGATTTAGTATCTTATCAAAGCAAAACTGGCAATAGTGGAAGAGAAATGGCAGTGTACTTAATTTGAGCCATCTAGTCACTGGACAATGTTTCCTATATCATTTTCATTGTTGTGTAACTCAATTTACTTAGGGACCTTGGAATAGCTTATTATCAATAGTTAATGAAATATCACAGTTATATAGGATAACAATAAAACTTAATGAGAAGTATTTCATGAATAGAATGAGCTTTTTGGATATTGTGAAAACATGGTCAGAGGTGTCAACTACCTTGAGATTATAATTGATGCCACAAGAGGAAAATTTCCCCTAAATTTTTGGCATAGTATAAACCACTCTAAGAGTGTATAGACAAAGGTTTAGATATGGTCCCTACTTTCAAATCTTACAATGTAAGTGGGAAACTATAAGATATTTTAGTTGATCTATAATTCCTATTCAACAGTAACTAATAAGTTAACTGTCTGACTTAGATGGTTTTGGGGAACACTTTTACAAAACTTTTCCAACTTGAGGCTAATAGTCTACCAGAATGTATATGAAATTCTATAAGAAAGAAGGAAACTCTAGGACATAGAATATGAAAAGGGTAGTAATAAGATGGGATATGGGATAAAATAAATAATACCTCTCAGGTTTGATTTTTGTCATATCCTTCTACAAAGTTTGCAGATAACTACTGACCTATCTTCAGCAACTACTAATAAGGAAATGCTATTCCAGTAGTAAAGGAAGTTATTTTATTGCTTAGATAGCCTGTTTAACCCCAAGAAAGGGAGATTATAAAATTTTATGTGGTCTGATACATTTTAGTCATTTTATCTGTATGATTGATAAAATGAAAGGGACACTCAATAATAAATTCATACCAACAAATTTTTCCTGAGAGTATTACTGGCATGAGTTGTCAAGTTCATTCTCTTTTCTCTGGTCCACTGTATAATTGCTGAGAAGATAGTGATTGAAACTCAGGGTGAATCAGTAGGTGGGAAGAATTGTGTTGCCTTCTACTTTCAACCTTTGGTCTACTTACAGGTAAGGAACTGTATCTTTGACGGTGCCTATGATAGAGTATTTATCTTAGTTATACCACTGATCTTACCAGATAAGGTATTTGACATCATTTTCTATTTTTTTTAATGTTTTTATTTATTTTTGAGAGAGAGAGACAGAGACAGAGCATGAGCATGAGCGGGGGAGGGGTAGAGAGAGAGGAGGCACAGAATCTGAAGCAGGCTCCAGGCTCTGAGCTGTCAGCACAGAGCCTGATGTGGGGCTCGAACTTGTGAACCATGAAATCATGACCTGAGCCGAAGTCAGCCACTTAACTGACTGAGCCACCCAGGTGCCCCAGTTTCTATTTTTTTAGTATGATGTGTCCTGTGGTTGGCTGAATAACGGCCTCCCAAAGATGTCCACATCCTAATCCCTCGAACCTGTGTATGTTACCTTACATGGCAAAAAAGATCTTGCTGATGTGATTAAGGCTTCATTTTAAAATTTAAATGAAGAGATTATCCTAGATTATCTGAGTGGATCTGATATAATCACACGGGTTCTTATAAAACTAGGTTGGAGGATCAGAGTCAGTTGCAGAAGATGTGACAATGGAAGCAAGAGGTTGGAGTAGTATGAGGAAGGAGCCATGAACCAAGGAATGCAGGTAGCTTCTAGAAACTGAAAAAGGCAATGAAGTGGATTTTTCCTGAAGGAACCAGGGGAGATACCTTGAGTTCAGACTTTTGCCCTCCAAAACTGTGAGGGAATACATTTGTGTTGTTTTAAGCCACTAATTATTATAGTAGCAATAGGAAAACAATACAAGCCTTAAGCTCTGTTGTCTCTCCCACAATATCTGTCATGTGACTGAGTACATGGTAGACAGTAAACACTTTTTTGCTTGGCTATCTTTCCAGAAAACCTAGGAAATGATTAACTAGAAGTGATTCTGAGACTTTTTATATGATCAGTGGACAGTTGTTGTAAAGGACTTGGAAAATCTTCAACATTTCTCTAAGATGCTGGAATTTGCCCTGAGCAGATTAAGGATTAATGTAACTAAATTCTATGCAAATACTGTAGGTACCCATATTCAAACACAAATATTTAGAAGTTATAGGAAGCTAATAGTCATTAGACATTTTTATTTTGTTATCATTTAACTCTAGCAGAAATGTTTACCTTGCTATTTTTCTCACTGGAATTAAAATCCAATTATAGTAAGTAGGAAGAAAGATAATTTGGGGTGTTTGGGGGGCTTTGGTAGCATTCACCTTCATAAACCATGTCAGTGAACAAGTGTCATTTATTTAATTGCTTATTAGGACTCTATCATATTGATATGTTCAAATAATGGACAACGGAATATTACAGCTAAGAATGTCTAAAATAACAGTAGCCTGTATGGCTCTATAACAGCCTTGGAATGAGTTCTATAAAACACTATGTTTGTTAGTTTAGTCTGGAGGCCCTTAGGTAGGGTGCATTAATCATTAGTAGGTACCAAAATCAAAAGAATATAGATAAGAATTTTTTTAGTCTATGTTGCCAAAATTCTCATGTTATAAATGTTATAGTTGAATTAAGAATACAGAAAATATTAAAAGAATATTCATATATTTTTCACATTCATATTTTAATGTCCTCCTGGCATTAAAATATCATACAAATGAAATTTATCATTTTCCCATTACCAGATGATCACACTTTATACTTTTTCCATCTTGTTAATAGGGTCACCTAATCCCCTAGACTTTTGATCTTATAGTAATTAAAAAAAAAAACCTTCACTTTGTCTTTCATATCCAAACTGTCAAATCCTGCTGATTCTTCTCATTATTTCTGAGATCATCTCCTCTCTGGACTCTTATGCAGATCTCTACATTTTGTTCTTTTATGTTCTTAACATAACCCCCTAAAATAGCTCCTCCTTTTTTCATTGTCTGCATATTTGACTAATGTCATTACTCATTGATCTACATCATGGAGGCTATTCTGCAGACAATTTAATCTGCTTCAATTCCCCTGATTCAAGATGCGTTCATCTCTGGAGTTCCCTTCCTGTACCTTTGCACTAATACATGTCTCTTACCCTTTCAAAACTACTTGAAAAAATATGTTTTAAAGCAATCTCTCTGCATCAGTCTTTTTTTAAAAAAGTTTATTTTGAGAGAGAGAGGGCATGGGCTTGTGTGTGTGCACCGGTGCTGGAGGGGTAGAGAGAGAATCCTGAGCAGGTTAGTGCAGGGCCTGATGCAGGGCTTGAACTCATGAACCATTAGGTCATGACCTGAGCTGAAATCAAGATTAACTGACTGAGCCACCCAGGTGCTCCTCTTCATTAGTCTTACTTAACTTTTATTCCCCTTTATTCTTACTGTGGTTTTCAACACTTCCTGACTTCCTGACTTGTGTTTTGTATGTGAGGCAATATTGGCCTATACTCACAATAGCATGCCTACTGCTGAGTGCTCACCTTGCCTCAGTCAGTGTTCAATATGCATGTAGTATCTGTACAGTGCAATTTCAAATTTATACATAGGCAAGTTTCACAGAACAATGATCAAAAATATTACTCCATATTCTCACTATTATGAATAGTGTTGAAATAAACAATCATTTGAAACCCCTCCCCCCAAGATCCATAGCTAAAGAAAAGAACATTTTGTGCATCTGATTGCTTTCTTGGTTGTTATCTCCTGGAAATCAGTATAAGCCTTGTGTGTTTTAATTTTTCCATGAAACAATGCCTTACATATAGAAGGTGCTCAGTAAGTATTGAGTTTAATTGGAACATTATAGTGAATATTTTATTAAAAATTAGATGATAAAAGTAGCTACTTTTGTTTTTCACTATTCAATCTGTTTACAACCAGCTCTATTTTAACAGTGAGAAATATTGCCCAAATCATGTGATATAGTGAAAAATTCAGTATTTTGTGTGTGTATGTGTGTGTATTGTGTATAGCCTAGCACAAGGTGTGTCACATAGTGAGTTCCCAGTTAATATATTTGAAAAGATCCAGTCTTCCTTTATGGGACATGAAGTAGAGATTTGGTGGATTGCTGTTATAAGTTGTTGTCTTGGTTAACTGCACCATGATCTTCTAAGATACATTTACCAAGTAGTGTGCACTAATGTATTTAGTAAATGACCTGTTCCTGTGTCCTGTCTTCAAGGAATCCTATTTGGTAAACAATATGTGCGCACATGAAGCAACAAAAGAGTATAATTAATTATCAAAATATGTAATATAGATTCTTTAGATTATGTAGAACTTTAGAAAAGGAATGGATCTTGATGTTTTAATAAAAAGTCTGGTTTTCATTTATTTTAGGATGGTGTGGAGAATCATAGTCTCCTTATTCTTACACATTTAAACTATATACTGCAAGAATTGGCTTTTTTTTAATGCAATATAGTGCCCTCTGGTGAATGTTCATTTCAGCATAAGAATTCTATTCCACTGACTTTTTTTGTAAAATCATTTATTCTATGAAACATTACTAGAAAATAAATTCTATTTGCTCATTAGTTTCCAGAAAACAATGACAGGTGGAATAAGAGAAAGACAATATTCTGATTTATAATTAAAAATTTAAAATGATTATAATTTAAGCCCATGTAGATTTCTTTTACGCAGTACACTAAAAATTTGCCTGCCTTCTTTTTTCTGTTACTTCCTATGTGAGAAGTAGATTGAAATCCCTGCATCTATTGATAGTGTTGCCAGTTGCTACTTTTGCATTTTTTAAATGTTTATTTATTTATTTTTGAGACAGAGAGTGAGACACAGAATCTGAAGCAGGCTCCAGGGTCTGAACTGTCAGCACAGAGCCTGATGCGGGGCTCAAAATCATGAACCATGAGATCATGACCTGAGCCAAAGTCAGATGCTTAACCAACTGAGCCACCCAACTGCCCCTACGTTTGCATTTCTTAAAGGTAAAGAGGTGGTACTAATACTGATACTTCAATAAAATACAGCAAAGTCAACAGTGGAATTATTCTACAGGGTAAAGCATTTGATCTGTAGGCTCAAATATCACAGGTCAAAACTAGGTTTCATTATTTTTTCTCCTTATTTAAACCATAAATATTCTTAACCCTTTCCTTACAACATGCTTACTTAGGAGATAGATACTGTTTTTTTTTTTTTTTCTGGACATAACTGGAAACTATCTCGTGCTTAAAGTGGTTCATAACAATATAGTAAGGTAGGGCAAATAGCTGTTTTAGACTGATATATTTGAAAAATTTTCAATATAGACCTCAATTTATAACCTCAGCTTAATTCTTTTTTTTTTAAATGAAATTTATTGTCAAATTGGTTTCCATACAACACCCAGTGCTATTCCAACAGGTGCCCTCCAATAGCACTGCTAGGAATTTACCCAAGGGATAGAAGAGTGCTGATATGGGGCACTTTTACCTCAGCTTAATTCTTGACTACTCATAGGGAATAAACCAAACTTCACCAGAACAAAAAAAGGTGAATATCTTAAAAGAACAGTGATGTCCTTCCCAGTTATTTTTTCTAGGCATGAAGAATTCGTTTAGACAGTTTATATGCTAAGAGGTAAGTGAAGGTAGTCATAAGACAATTAACTGAAGATTCCATCTACCATTTATGAATGATTCTATTGTTTTATTTAGATACTTGCATATGACATCTGTATTATAAAGATATTAATTTTGCTTTTGTTTTTTAAATGATTATAGGTCAAAGTGAATAGACATACATTCTTCTCATTATTTATAGCTAACTTAGCTGTTCACATCATTGTAAAGTGATCTTCATGCCCCACTGGTGACCTCCATGTGTATCACTTGAAACTGACAGATTGATGGAATTATTTAGAATTTTGTGTGACATAGAAATAAACCAGAGTGACCCAAATTCAGCTACTTTTACTGAGAGAGACTAATTAGCATTGAGTTGTGTTTTGTAAAAGTATCCAAGCTGTGGTTAAACTTGGTTAAAGTGAATACGCATCTTATGTTGGGGATTTAGTGCATCTTGGGAAAAATCCTACATATTCTTCATGAAGAAATGTATAAATTCATTAAATGTCGTCTCCCGTTAAGATATACCTAAGTAGAAAAATTTGACAAGTATTATCTTATGCAGTTAGCTAAAGGTATTTATTTCAGTTAGTTGTTCATCCTAAAATTCTTTGCTATTGTAGTTTCTTAAACTACTTGTCAAGGGAGCAAAGATTGAATAGTTTTAACATGAGCAATTTTATAGAATGAAAATGAAAAACTATGGACTAATAAGATGCATAACTTATTTAGTAGTTATGTTATCTATTAGTTTAAACAGATTAAGGTATTTTTTCTTTTTTTAAAAAATTCAGTTAGTTAATATAAAGTACAATATTGGTTTCAGGAGTAGAATTCAGTGATTTACCACTTACATTCAACACCCAGTACTCATTACAATAAGTGCCCTCCTTAATACCCATCACCCATCTAGCCCATCTGTCACCAACTTCCTCCATCAATCCTCAGTTTGTTCTCTATTTTTAAGAGTCTCTTGTTGTTTTTTTCCCTCTCTTCTCTTCCTCTCACCCATATGATCATCTGTTTCATTTCTTAAATTCCAGAATACAAATGAAATCATATGGTATTTTTCTATCTCTGATTGACTTGTCTTTCTAGACATAATACTTTCTAGCTCTATCCATATCATTGCAAATGGCAAGATTTCATTCTTTTTGGTGGCTCAGTAATATTCCATTATATATACATATATTATATTATATATATATATGTGTGTGTGTGTGTGTGTGTGTAATATGTATATACATACACACACACACACCACATCTTCTTTATCCACTCATTATGTGATGGACATTTGGGTTCTCTCCATAGTTTGGCTATTGTTGATAATGCTTCTGTAAACATTGGTGTGCATGTACCCCTTTGAATCTGTATTTTTGTATCTTTTGGGTAAATACCTAATTGTGCCCTAATTGTGCAACTGCTGAATTGTAAAGAAGTTCTATTTTTTGTTTTTTGAGGAACCTCCACAGTGTTCTCTAGAGTGGCAACACCAGTTTGCATTCCTACCAGCAGTGCAAGAGGGCACCCCCTTTTCTCCACAACCTCACCAACATATGTTGTTTCTTGTGTTGTTAATTTTAGCCATTCTGACAGGTGTGAGGTGGTATCTTATGGTTTTGATTTGTATTTCCCTGATGATGAGTGATTTTGAGCATCTTTTAATGTTTGTTAGCCATCTGTGTGTCTTCTTTGGAAAAGTGTCTATTCATGAAGTCACAATAGCTCATGTTTGCTTTTGTTTACCTGGCCTCTGGTGACAGGTCTAGTAAGAAATTGCTCCAGCTGAAGTCACAGAGGTTGCTGACTGTGTTCTCCTCTAGGATTTTAATGGTTTCCTGCCTCACATTTAGGTCTTTCATGAATTTTTAATTTATTTTTGTGTATGGTGTAAGAAATTTGTCTAGTTTCATTCCTTGGCATGTCTCCATCCAGTTTTCCCAAGAACATTTGTTGAAGACACTGTCTTTTTTCTATTAGATATTCTTTCCTTCTTTGATGAAGATTAGTGGACCATATACTTGTGTGTCCGTTTCCGGGTTTTCTGTTCTGTTCCTGAGATGTATGTGTCTGTTTTTGTGCCAGTACCATACTGTCTTGATGACTACAGCTTTGGAATATAGCTTGAAAACTGGAATCACGATGCCTCCGGTTTTGTTTTTCTTTCTCAATATTTCTTTGGCTATTCAGGATCTTTTGTGATTCCATACAAATTCCAGTTATGTGAAAAGTTCTCATGGTATTTTGAGAGGGATTGCATTAAACGTGTAGATTGCATTGGGGATTATGGATATTTTAACAATGTGTATCCTTCCAATCCATGAGCATGGAATGTTTTTCCATTTCCCTGTGTCCTGTTGAATTTCTTTCACAAGAATTCTATAGTTTTCCAAGTACAGATCTTTTACCTCTTTAGTTAGGTTTATTCCTAGTTATCTTACTGTTTTGGGTGCAATTGTAAATGGGATTGATTACTTGGTTTCTTTTTCTGCTGCTTTGCTATTGGTGTATAGAAATGTGACAGATTTCTGTGCATTGATTTTATATTCTATGACTTTGCTGAGTTGATGTATTAGTTCTAGTAATTTTTTAGTGGAGTCTTTAGGGTTTTCTACATAGAATATCATGTCATCTGCAAATAGTGAAAGTTTTACCTTTTCCTTGCTGATTTGAATGCTTTTTACTTCTTTCTGTTGACTGATTTTTAAGGGTAAGGCTTCCAGTACTATATTAAATACTAATGGTAAGAGTGGACATTCTTGTCTTGTTTCTGACGATAAGGGAAAGGCTTTCAGGTTTTCCCAAGTGGGGATAATATTAGCTGTGGGCCTTTCATATACAGCCTTTATCATTTTTTAAAATTTTTATTTAATTTATTTTTAAAATTTGCATCCAAGGTAGTTAGCATATAGTGCAACAATGATTTCAGGAGTATATTCCTTAATGTCCCATACCCATTTGTCCCATCCCCCCTCTGACAATCCCCCCAGTAACCCTCTGTTTGTTCTCTATATTTAAGAGTTTTATGTTTTCTCCCCCTCCTTTTTATATTATTTTTGTTTCCCTTCCCTTATGTTCATCTGTTTTGTCTCTTAAAGTCCTCATATGAGTGAATTCATATGATTTTTGTCTTTCTCTAATTTCACTTAGCATAATACCCTCCAGTTCCATCCACATAGTTGTAAATGGCAAGATTTCATTCTTTTTGAGTGCTGAGTAATACTCCATTGTGTGTGTGTGTATGTATGTATGTATGTATGTATGTATGTATGTATATATATATACACACACCACATCTTCTTTATCCACTCATCCATCGATGGACATTTGGGCTCTTTCCATACTTTGGCTATTGTTGATAGTGCTGCTATAAACATTAGGGTGCATGTGTTCCTTCAAAACAGCACACCTGTATCCCGTGGATAAATGCCTAGTATTGCAATTGCTGGGTCGTAGGGTAGTTCTATTTTTAGTGTTTTGAGGAACCTCCATACTGTTTTCCAGAGAGGCTGCACCAGCTTGCATTCCCACCAACAATGCAAAAGAGATCCTCTTTCTCCACATCCTTGCCAACATCTGTTGTTGCCTGACTTGTTAATGTTAGCCATTCTGACAGGTGTAAGGTGGTATCTCATGGTGGTTATGATTTGTATTTCCCAGATGATGAGTGATGTTGAGCATTTTTTATGTGTAGGTTGGCCATCTGGATGTCTTCCTTGGAGAAGTGTCTATTCATGTCTTTTGCCCATTTCTTCACTGGATTATTTGTTTTTTGGGTGTTGAGTTTGATAAGTTCTTTATAGATTTTGGATACTAACCCTTTTTCTGATAAGTCGTTTGCAAATATCTTCTCCCATTTTATCGGTTGCCTTTTAGTTTTGCTGATGGTTTCCTTCGCTGTGCAGAAACTTTTTATCTTGATGAGGTCCCAGTAGTTCATTTTTGCTTTTGTTTCCCTTGCCTCTGGAGACGTGTTCAGTAAGAAGTTGCTGCGGCCAAGATCAAAGAGGTTTTTGCCTGCTTTCTCCTCAAGGATTTTGATGGCTTTCTGTCTTACATTGAGGTCTTTCATCCATTTTGAGTTTATTCTTGTGTGTGGCGTAAGAAAGTGGTCCAGTTTTCCCAGCACCACTTGCTGAGGAGACTGTCTTTATTCCATTGGATATTCTTTCCTGCTTTGTCAAAGATTAGTTGGCCATATGTTTGTGGGTCCATTTCTGGGTTCTTTATTCTCTTCCATTGATCTGTGGGTCCATTTCTGGGTTCTCTATTCCGTTCCATTGATCTGAGTGTCTGTTCTTGTGCCAGTACCATACTGGTTGATGGTTACAGCTTTGTAGGATAGCTTGAAGTCGGGGATTGTGATGCCTCCTGCTTTGGTTTTCTTTTTCAAGATTGCTTTGGCTATTCGGGGTCTTTTCAGGTTCCATACAAAAATTTTAGGATTATTTGTTCTAGCTCTGTGAAGAATGCTGGTGTTATTTTGATAGGGATTGCCCTGAATACGTAGAATGCTTTCGGTAGTATCGACATTTTAACAATATTTATTCTTCCTATCCAGGAGCATGGAATCTTTTTCCATTTTTTTGTGTCATCTTCAGTTTACTTCATGACATTTCTGTAGTTTTCAGTGTATAGATTTTTCACCTTTTGGTTAGATTTATTCCTAGGTATTTTATGGTTTTTGGTGCAATTGTCAATGGGATCGATTCCTTGATTTCTCTTTCTGTTGCTTCATTGTTGGTGTATAGGAATGCAACCAATTTCTGTGCATTGATTTTATATCCTTCCACTCTGATGAATTCATGGATCAATTTTAACAGTTTTTTGGTGTAATCTTTTGGGTTTTCCATATAGAGTATCATGTCATCTGTGAAGATAAAAATTTGACCTCCTCCTGGCCAATTTGGATGCGTTTTATTTCTTTGTGTTGTCTGATTCCTGAGGCTAAGATTTCCAATACTATGTTGAATAACAGTGGCAAGAGTGGACACAAATGTCTTTTTTCCTGACCTTAGGGGGAAAGCTATCAGTTTTCCTCATTGAGGATGATATTAGTGTTGTGTCTTTCTTATATGGTTTTTATAATTTCGAGGTAGGATCTGTCTATCCCTACTTTCTTGAGGGTTTTTTATTAAGAATGGATGCTGTATTTTGTCAGATGCTTTCTCAGCATCTATTGAGAGGAGATGTGGTTCTTGTCCTTTCTTTTATTGATGTAATAAATCACATTGATTGTTTTGTGGATATTGAACAAGCCCTGCATCCCAGGTATAAATTCCACTTGGTCGTGGTGAATAATATTTTTAATGTATTGTTGGATCCGGTTGAGTAATATATTGCTGAGGATTTTTGCATCCATGTTCTTCAGGGAAATTATCTATAGTTGTCTTTTTTAGTGTGGTCTTTGTCTGGTTTTGGAATCAAGGTAATTCTGGCTTCATAGAAAGAGTTTGGAAATTTTCCTTCCATTTCTATTTTTCTGGAATGGCTTCAAAAGAGTAGGTGTTAACTCTTCCTTATATATTTGGTAGAATTTCCCTGGAAATCCATCTGGCCCTGAACTCTTGCTTTTTGGGAGAGTTTTGATTACTAATTCAATTTCTTTACTGGTTATAGGTCTGTTTAAATTTTCTGTTTCTTCCTGTTTCAGGTTTGGTAGTTTATATGTTTCTAGGAATTTGTCCATTTCTTCCAGATGCCCATTTTATTGGCATACAATTGCTCATAATATTCTCTTATTGTCTTTATCTCTGCTGTGTTGGTTGTGATCTCTCATCTTTCATTCTGGATTTTATTTATTTGGGTCATTTTTCTTTTTGATCAAACTGGCTACTGGATTATCAATTTTGTTAATTCTTTCAAAAAACTAGCTTCTGGTTTCATTGATCTGTTCTATCTACTGTTGTTTTTTTGTTTTGTTTTGTTTTGTTTTGTTTTTGCTTTCAATAGCATTGATTTCTGTTCTAATCTTTATTATTTCCTGTCTTCTGCTGGTTTTGTATTTTATTTGCTGTTCTTTTTCCAGCTGTTTAAGGTGGAAGGTTAGGTTGTGTATCTGAGACCTTTCTTCCTTCTTTAAGAAGGCCTGCATTGGTATATACTTCCCTCTTATGACCACCTTTGCTGCTCCTCAGAGGTTTTGGGCTGTGGTATTATCATTTTCATTGGCTTCCATGTACTTTTCAATTTCCTCTTTGACTTCTTGGTTAGCCCATTCATTCTTTAGTAGGATGTTCTTTAGTCTCCACGTATTTGTTATCTTTCCAATTTTTTTCTTGTGGTTGATTTAGAGTTTTATAGCACTGTGGGCTGAAAATATGCACTGTATGATCGAGATCTTTTTGTACTTGTTGAGGGCTGATTTGTGTCCCAGTATGTGATCTATTCTGGAGAATGTTCCATGTTCACTGGAGAAGAATGTATATTCCACTGCTTTAGGATGAAATATTCTGAATATATCTGTTAACTCCACCTGGTTCAGTGTGTCTTTCAAAGCCATTGTTTCCTTGTTGAATTTTTGTCTAGATGATCTGTCCATTGCTTTTTTTTTTTTATATGAAATTTATTGTCAAATTGGTTTCCATACAACACCCAGTGCT
>NW_024413077.1:0-7477 GCF_014898765.1 Herpailurus yagouaroundi | reverse complement strand
AATATATATACATATATATTTAAAGGACAGATCCCAGGTAAGTCCAAACCTAATGGGATAAACAGCATTAAATCTTAAGGCTGAAAAATAATCTTGGGCTCAATCCTCTACCTTCCAGGCCCATTGAGTTGGCAAAGTTACCCACAGGCTCAGTGGAAAGTTTCTGCCATGGCTTTCTGCCTGCATTCTACTCCAGTGGTGATTTTCTGCCTTGGTCTTATGCCTCTGCCAGGTTGGGGTCCTGAGCCTGTGCCTCTGCTTGGAGGTCTTGTCCTTTGAAATCTAGGTGGAGGAAGCCATGCCCCCAAGGCCTGTGCATTCTATGTATACTCTGTTTGCTGCCTGCCCCCCTCAAAGGAGTGGCCACAAAGGCCTGCACTGCATCAGGGTCTTCTGAAGCTGTAATTGTTGTGGACGAGGAGTTTAATGCTAGAGTGTGGGGAGAAGAGCCTGCAATGTGAGGTAGTACTAAGCCAAAATCCACAAGTGCTAGTGGACTCTTATTTGAAGTTATTTTGCCCCCAATCTCTGGCATGCTGGGTCTGTGATGGCAGTAGAGGCTCTGATGATCTCTAAATTGACTTAAGGATCATTATTGCATCATCTTAAGCAATAGTGCTTGGCTTCTGTTGAGAAAATTGATCTGTACTAATCTCCTTATCAAACAGTTGTTTCGCCACACTCTTTGTGCTCTTTCCAGAAAAGGTGTTCTCATTGTTTGCAATATGGATAGGCTGAGGATTTTCCAAATCTGAGTTCTGTTTCTTTTTTGCTTAACAATTCCATCTTGAAGTCATTTCTTCCTTCTTGCATTCAAGAAGTCAGTAAGAACCAAGCCACATTTTCAACACTTTGCTTAGAAACAGCTTTAGCTAAATGTCCAATTTGATCCCTCAAAAGTTCTACTTTATAGAAAACACTAAAAGATGGACACAATGCAGCCAAATTCTTTGCCACTTCATAACAAGGATTGCCTTTCCTCCAGCATCCCATAACATGTTCTTCAATTCCATCTGCAACCTCATCAGAATGGCTTTTATCATCCATATTTATGCCAACATTCTGTTCATAATTACTCAGGTATTCTCCAAGAATATTGAGGCATTCTCTACAGTACGCTTTTCTTTCTGAGCTCTCACCAGAATTTCCCAGCTCCAAAACTGCTTCCATATTTTTATATATTTGTTACAACAGCAATCCCTTCCTCAGCACCAAATTCTGTTTTGGTCAATTTGGACCACTGTAACAAAAATACTATAGACTGAATGGATTAAATAACAACATTATTTCTCACAATTCTGGAGGCTAAGAGGTTCAAAATTAAGGTGCCAGAAGATTCCATGTCTAGATAGAGTCGACTTACTGGTTCATAGACAGTTATCTTTTTCTCCTGTGTTTTCACATAATGGAAGGGGTAAGTGAGCTCAGTAGGGTCTCTTTTATAAGGGCACTTATCTCATTCATGAGAATTATACCCACATAACCTAATCTTCCAAGAGTCCCATATCCATATAACATTACATTGGGGATTAGGCTTTAACATATACATTTTGGGGGAAGGGACATAAATATTCAGACTATGGCAGCTTCTCTCTCTTCTTTTGTAAAATAATATAGCTAAATCATCTGTAGCATCTTTTCCAAGTAAAAATTTTATGTTTGACTCCGCGCTAATTTCCTACATTTGGAAGAACACAGATCTCACTTGGAAAAAGGCATTTTTTTTTTCATCTCAACAGATACAAAGAGCCTAATCAGTTGAGCATTGATTTTAATCCAAATTTGTCTACCTCATATTTAAAGGTTTGACTCTTTTGTTTAAAATATCTCATTTGCATCCAGAGCTAAGTACTGTATTCTGGGTCATTTGTTGTTTGATCAATTTCCATCACCCCACCTTGATTCTAATCATCTTATCTGGGGTTTTCCCAGCATTTGTATTCTTTTAAAAAGACAAATACTATTTAAAAGGGAGCAACAAAATAGAGATTTAGGGACTAAATTGTAGAGGGCAATGATTTCTCTTCCTAATAATCGAATTCTATCACCATCACAAGATTCAGATCATGGCATGGTCATATGAGCCATGTTCTTTGTTCTGCTTTCCAGTAAAGGTTTGGTATTCTATCCTAATGTAGTTTTAAACATTTGGTGGAGAAACATTGTATTAAAAAGCAGATAAGTATATTAAGACCAAGTGTCTTTACTTTCAATACTTGTATTACATCAGAAAAATAGTAACAACATGAAATCTTAGTAAATATCAGAAAATTTCAAGATTATTTGTTTCCATGAGTTTCAAGTGATTTTCATAAGGTATAATTTTGTTCATTGAGAAAATTTAGCATCACAGAATTTCAATGTTTTTTTCCTTCATTATCTTTGGGAAATCTCTAATTTTTATCACTATAATGCAGTTGTTTTATAAGAAGCTTCTGATCCATTTTCACGATCATGTCACCAATGAACCCTTATGAATATGTCAACATTCTGGGTTGGGCCAGTATTGAAAAAAGCAAGAGGAAGTTAAAAGCTTTAGAAATTTGATCACCTTTTTAAAATTAATGATTTAAATGTGATGTAGGCATAGCAAGAACAAAAGTATAAGATATCAAACTTTAGCTTGACAATTTTACAAAGAAGAATGCCTTATAAACCTTAGGTCTAAACCACATCACCATTAAACTTGAAGTATGAAGTACAAGACTGCTCAAATAGATATTTTAGTATGTTATGGTGGAAGGCACACTGGACTAGGAGCCAGGATACCTAGTTTCTACTTCTAGTTTCTTCACTAGATTGTGTTTAATAATACCCCATAATCTGAACTTCAACTTCTTTTTCTATCTAATGGGGTAATATAATGATTTTCTATTCCCCACAGGTTTAAGAAGATTGAATGAGGTAATGTATGTGATAAATTTTTTAAAGTTTATCTTACTCACGGGTGCCTGGGTGGCTCAGTCGGTTGAGTGTCTGACTTTGACTCAGGCCATGATCTCACGGTTCATGGGTTCAGGCCCCATATCAGGCTCTGTGCTGACAGCTCAGAGCCTGGAGCTTGCTTCAGATTCTATGTCTCTCTCTGTCTCTGCCCCTCCCCCGATCATGCCATGTTTCACAAAAATGAATAAACATTAAAAAATTTAAAGTTTATCCTCCTCAGAGTTCATGGAGACTTTTAAATGAATAGATCCATGTGCTTTGTTAAATTTGGGAAGATTTGGACCATTATTTCTTCAAATATTTTTTTCTGGCATTTTCTATTTTCCTCTGAAGCTTCCATTGTGTACGCTAGTACTCTTGACAGTATCTCACAGGCCTCTGCTGCTCTTCATTTTTCTTTGTTTTATTCTTTCTAGTCCTCAAATTAGATAATCTCAATTGGCCAATCTTTAAGTTTGCTGTATCCTTATACTACTTGCTCACATCTGCTGTTGAACTCCTTTTATTAATCTTTCATTTCAGGTATTGTATTTTAAGAATTTTTTTTTAATTTATTTATTTTTGGGACAGAGAGAGACAGAGCATGAACGGGGGAGGGTCAGAGAGAGGGAGACACAGAATCGGAAACAGGCTCCAGGCTCCGAGCCATCAGCCCAGAGCCTGACGCGGGGCTCGAACTCACAGACCACGAGATCGTGACCTAGCTGAAGTCGGACGCCTAACCGACTGCGCCACCCAGGCGCCCCTCAGGTATTGTATTTTAAACTACAGAAATTATGTTTGGTTTCTTTTTTAATTTCTTTTTTTTTATTTTAGTGGAACATTGTTCTTATACTTTACATCTGTTCTTTAGACATGATTTATTTTACCCATCCAAACTCTCAAGAGTATGTTAGAATTTTTAAAAGTTTCTATGTACGTGTCATCCTGATATTTTTCTATAAAACAGTTTGGTCTGTCTATTGTTTGAACTTTATCATTACCTGTGGAAGCTGTGATGTTAAAATGTTCAATAAATGCTCTGTATGGAGAGATATTTAGCACTGGGTCGCTGGATAAGTTATGATGAGATCAAATATAGACAAGCCTTTTGAAAGGGTCATCCAAGGAGCCAATATACAGGTCAAATAATGACTATTCTTTAAGAATTATGCTTTAGATAAAGCCGTAGTTCTATTTTGTTGTCTTCAGCATTGGGAATGTGGGCTGTTATTTTCTAAGGCTACTATATTATAATCCAGGGATGAGATTAGAATAAATTTAAGTAGTATAAGGCTCATTATTATTACTGAGATTTAGATGTATATTTTCTTTTACTAAATGCTTGTCAGGTTTCTGGAAGTCTTTGGTTAATGTCCAGAGTTCTGAAAATGTTAATTCTAACAATTTGCCCTCTTTTTTCATTTTTTTTTATAGAGTGATTTTTTGCTGATAACACTCTTACTTTTGATTTCTTCTTGTATTATTTTACTTTTGACTAAACTACTCTTTAGTTGTCTACTATTCATTGAGTTTTCTGGTAATTTTCAGCTCTAAAATTTTCAGGGTTTTTTTTCCCCAAAATGTGTAATTTCATTTTTATACTCTGTATTTCCTTACTGAAATTTATATTTTTATCTCCACGAATGTGGAAGTTGTCTTGGAATTACAGTATCCGGCATACCTGTGGTTCTCATCCTATTGCCTTGTGATTGTGATAATGCTTATTTATGCCATTTTGTTTTTTCATGTATCTGATTATATTTTGCTTGTGTGTTAGACATTGTATTTTAAAATAATATTCCTGGAAATAATTTAAAACGTAATAATATATATTTCTTTAGGGTATCCTAATATATACTTTTTTCCAGTACCTAGGAACTAACAATCTAGAACTAAACTTCAGATTTCAGAACTTGAGATTTTCTGGGCCATCAAGATAATTTGAAACTAGGCAACAATACATGTGAGGTCTGGACTAATTCAGATTTGTCCCTACTTCTTGAGTGTAGTTCTTCGGGTCCCCTACTCTAATTGAAGGGTGATTTACTAGGGTCCCTAGGCCTGGAAGAACCTGGGTTTAAAATTTTGTCCCATTAGCCTTGTTAAATGTTCTACTCAGCCTCTCAGGTGCCTCATTACAATCAGAATAAGGAGTTCCAAAAGCCAGGCTAATTTTTCTGGGCTCTCTTCTTCTGACATGTCTTGGCCCAGTAACTTCTATCTTGTCTCTTTATCCATTTAGAAATATAATGTTTTAAATAAAGACACACCTCTTTTTGTGTGGTTTTCATATACAAGATCATAAGAGTTTAAATAGCACCAGTCTTACAACATCGTTTATATTTCACTTTCAACAGTATATTAACTATGAATACTTGCTTAAGGTACAAATTTTGCTGCTAGACCTTCAGTCCACAAGTCAGTACATAAAAAAAACCCGGCAGATTTGCATCATCGTCAATGACTAATAACATGGGTTCTTTCAACGTCTATCAGCAACTGGTCACTGTGTATATATTATTCAGCTTGTGTACAGAAATAAAGGCATGTAATTATGCTGCCTCCTTGTATCTCAGTAATAACACGTGTCAATTTACAACAATGAATAATTGAAAGAGAATTGGCCCACAAAGATCAAAGTGAAGCAAAGGAATACAGAGTGATAATACTTGAAGTGAAATTCAAATCAAGTGTAAATGGAGTTATAGAAGAAATAGCTGACTGTGAGAATGCTGATACTGTCACCATTGAGAAACTCTAGAGCTGGAGAAACTTAGCTAAGGCAACCTTGTATACATATATAAGAAAAGTGACTGATAAATTAATGAATATGTCCCAGAGAAAGAAATCCTGGAAAAAATTTCACATTCAATGAGCTTTGAGAGAGATTTCACAAGATGGAAAGCAAAAGGAAACATTTTGGAAGCTGATTCAAACTTACAAATGAGCATGCCAATTAACTAAGAGATAAAAATAGATGCTTTCTTCAAGTCATAAATTATTTAACTGGAAGAAGGAGAACACTGTTCAAGCTATTCTTAATACATTTTTACAAAGAAATAAAACACTTTAGGTTCAAATGTCTAAAACACAGTGGACTAAATTTGTATTTGTTTTACTATTTATTTTTTTTTTCAATACATGAAGATTATTGCCAAATTGGTTTCCATACAAAACCCAGTGCTCATCCCAAAATGTGCTTCGTCAATACCCATCACCCACCCTCCACTCCCTCCCACCTCCCATCAACCCTCAGTTTGTTCTCAGTTTTTAAGAGTCTCTTATGCTTTGGCTCTCTTCCACTCTAACCTCTTTTTTTTCCTTCCCCTCCCCCATGGGTTTCTGTTAAGTTTCTCAGGATCCACATAAGAGTGAAACCATATGGTATCTGTCTTTCTCTGTGTGGCTTATGTCACTTAGCATAACACTCTCCAGTTCCATCCACGTTGGTACAAAGGGCCATATTTCATTCTTTCTCATTGCCACGTAGTACTCCATTGTGTATATAAACCAAAATTGCTTTATCCATTCATCACTTAATGGACATTTAGGCTCTTTCCATAATTTGGCTATTGTTGAGACTGCTGCTATAAACATTGGGGTACAAGTACTCCTATGCATCAGTACTCCTTGATCCCTTGGGTAAATTTCTAGCAGAGCTATTGCTGGGTCATAGGGTAGGACTATTTTTAATTTTCTGAGGAACCTCCACACTGTTTTCCAGAGTGGCTGCACCAATTTGCATGCCCACCAACAGTGCAAGAGGGTTCCCGTTTCTCCACATCCTCTCCAGCATCTATAGTCTCCTGATTTGTTCATTTTGGCCACTCTGACTGGCATGAGTTGATATCTGAGTGTGGTTTTGATTTGTATTTCCCTGATGAGGAGTGACGTTGAGCATCTTTTCATGTGCCTGTTGGCCATACGGATGTCTTTTTTAGAGAAATGTCTATTCATGTTTTCTGCCATTTCTTCACTGGGTTATTTGTTTTCGGGTGTGGAGTTTGGTGAGCTCTTTATATATTTTGGATTCTAGCCCTTTTTCTGATATGTCATTTGCAAATACCTTTTCCCATTCCATCGGTTGCCTTTTAGTTTTGTTGGTTGTTTCCTTTGCTGTGCAGAAGCTTTTTATCTTCATAAGGTCCCAGTAATTCATTTTTGCGTTTAATTGCCTTGACTTTGGGGATGTGTCAAGTAATAAATTGCTACAGCTGAGGTCAGAGAGGTCTTTTCCTGCTTTCTCCTCTAGAGTTTTGATGGTTTCCTGTCTCACATTCAGGTCCTTTATCCATTTTGAGTTTATTTTTGTGAATGGTGTGAGAAAGTGGTCTAGTTTCAACCTTCTGCATGTTGCTGTCCAGTTCTCCCAGCACCATTTGTTAAAGAGACTGTCTTTTTTCCATTGGATGTTCTTTCCTGCTTTGTCAAAGATGAGTTGGCCATATGTTTGTGGGTCTAGTTCTGGGGTTTCTATTCTATTCCATTGGTCTATGTGTCTTTGTTTTTGTGCCAATACCATGCTGTCTTGATGATGACAGCTTTGTAG
>NW_024413076.1:0-8085 GCF_014898765.1 Herpailurus yagouaroundi | reverse complement strand
TGACCTGGGCCAAAACCAAGAGTCAGACACTTAACTGAGCCATCCAGCCTCCCCTATTTTATTTTTTTAAGTAGGCTCTATGCCCAACGTGATGCTTGAACTCATAACCCTGAGATCAAGAGTTGTATGCTCTGATAACTGAGTCAGCCAGGCACCCCTTGGTGTCTTGTATTTTTATTTGCTAAATCTGGTAACTTTACTTTGTATCTTTTTTTTTTTAACATTTATTCATTTTTGAGAGAGAGAAAGAGACAGAGCATGAGTGGGGAAGGGGCACAGAGAGAGAGAAGGAGACACACAGGATCTGAAGCAGGCTCCAGGCTCTGAGCTGCCAGCACAGAGCTCGATGTGGGACTCGAACCCATGGGCTGCGAGATCATGACCTGAGCTGAAGTTGGATGCTTAACCAACTGAGTCACCCAGGTGCCTGTTTGTTTTGTTTCTTAATTTTCACATAAGTGAAATCATATGGTGTTTGTCTTTCTCTGACTTATTTCACTTAGCATAATACTGTCTGTCTAGCTCCACCCATGTCATTGCAAATGGCAAGATTTCATTCTTTTTTATGGCTGAGTAATATTGCATTATACATATATATACACCACCTTTTCTTTATCCATTTATCAGTCGGTGGATGTTTGGGCTGTTTCCATGTTTTGGCTATTGTTGATAATGCTACTCTAAACATCAGAGTACTTGTACTCCTTCAAACCTGTATCCTTTGGGTAAATGCCTAGTAGTGCAATTGCTGGATAGTAGGATAGTTCAATTTTTAACTTTTTGAGGAACATCCATACTGTTTTCCAGGGTGTTTGCATCCAACAGTGTAAGAGGGTTTTCTTTTCTTTGCATCCTTGCCATCACATGTTGTTTCCTATATTAAAAAAATTTTTTTTTAATGTTTGTTATTTATTCTTGAGAAAGACTACGAGTGGGGGAGGGACAGAAAGAGAGGGAGACACAGAGTCTGAAGCAGGCTCCAGACTCTGCTGTTAGCAGAGGCCAATGCAGGGCTTGAACTTGTGAACCACGTGAGACATAACCTGAGCCAAAGTTAGACGCTCAACCTACTGAGCCACCCAGGTGCCCCTCCTGTATTGTTAATTTTAGCCATTCTGACTGATGTGAGGTCATATCTCATTCAAGTTTTGATTTGTATTTCCCTGATGATGACTGATGTTGAGCATCTTTTCTTGTGTTTATTGTTCATCTGTTTGCTTTCTTTGGAAAAATGTTCATATCTTCTGTCCATTTCTTAACTGCATTATTTGTGTTTTTGGTGTTGAGTTTTATATGTTCGTTATATGATTTGGATACTAATCCTTTGGCAGATATGTCATTTGCAAGTTTCTTCTCCCATTCCATAGGTTATATTTTAGATTTGTTGATGATTTCCTTCACTGTGTGGAAGCTTTTCATTTTGGTGAAGTCCCAATAGTTTATTTTTGCCTTGGTTTCCCTTGCTGGAGGAGACGTACCTAGTAAGAAGTTGCTCCAGCTGAGGACAAAGAGGTTGCTGCCAAAATCTAGAATTTTGATGGTTTCTTGTCTCACATTTAGATCTTTCATCCATTTTGAATTTATTTTTGTGTATGGTATAAGGAAGTGGTCCAATTTCATTCTTCTGCATGTTGCTCTCCAGTTTTCCCCACACCGTTTTTTGAAGAGACTCTTTTTTTCCTTACATTGGATATTCTTCCTGCTTTGTCAAAGATTAGTTGGCCATACATTTGTGGGTTCATTTCTGGGTTTTCTATTCTGTTCCATTGATCTATGTGTCTTTTTGTGCCAGTACCATACTGTCTTGATCACTACAGCTTTGTAATATAACTTGAGGTCTGGAATTGTGATGCCTCCAGCTTTGCTTTTCTTTTTCAAGATTGCTTTGGCTATTTGGAATCTTTTGTGGTTGCATACAAATTTTAGGATTGTTTGTTCTAGCTATGTGAAAAATGCTGATGATATTTTGACAGGGATTGCATTAAATGTGTAGATTGCTTTGAGGAGTGGAATTCCATGAGCATGGAATGTTTTTACATTTCTTTGTGTCATCTTCAATTTCTTTCATGAGCGTTTTATAGTTTCTAGAGTATAGATCTTTTACCTCTTTGGTTAGGTTTGTTCCTAGGTATCCTATGGTTTTTGGTACAGTTGTAAATGGAATGGATTCCTTGATTTCTCTTTCTGCTGCTTCATTATTGGTATATAGAAATGCAATACATTTCTGTATGTTGATTTTATATCCTGCAACTTCACTGAATTCGTGTATCAATTATAGGATTTTTTTTAGTGGGGTGTTTCAGGTTTTCAGTATAGAATATCATGTCATGTGCAGATAGTGAAGGTTTGACTTCTTCCTTGCCAATTTAGATGCCTTTTATTTTTCTTTTTGTTGTCTGATTCCTGTGGCTAGGACTTCCAGTACTATGTAAAATAACAGTGGTGAGAGTGGTCATCCCTGTCTTTTTCCTTACTGTAGAGGAAAAGCTCTCAGTTTTTTCCCCACTGAGAATGATATTAGCTGTGGGTATTTTATAAATGGCCTTTATTAGTGAGAATGATATTAGCTTTGGTGATTTTATAAATGGCCTTTATTATGTTGAGGTATGTTCCCTCTAATCCTATTTTGTTGAGGGTTTTTATCACGAATGGTTGTTGTACTTTGTCAAATGCTTTTTCTGCATCTATTGAGAGGATCATATGGTTCTTATCCTTTCTTTTATTAATGAGGTTTAGCACATTGATTTGCA
Source organism: Herpailurus yagouaroundi (assembly GCF_014898765.1). Taxonomy (NCBI): domain Eukaryota; kingdom Metazoa; phylum Chordata; class Mammalia; order Carnivora; family Felidae; genus Herpailurus; species Herpailurus yagouaroundi. The sequence goes on along the minus strand of NW_024413076.1, from coordinate 5,335 downwards.
GATGGTGAACCACCCTTGCAGTCCAGGAACAAATCCCACTTGATCGTGGTAAATGAGTCTTTTAATGTAGTGTTGGGTTTGATTTACTAGTATTTTGTTGAGAATTTTTGCATCCATGTTCATCAGGGATACTGGCTTTTAGTTCTCTATATTAGTGGAGTCTGTCTGGTGGCCTTATGGAATGAATTTGGAAGTTTTCTTCCATATCTATATGTTGGAAGAGTTTGAGAAGAATAGGTATTAACTCTTCTTTAAATGTTTGGTAGAATGTGCCTGTGAAGCCATCTGGCCCTGGACTTTTGTTTCCTGGAATATTTTTGATTACTGATTCAATTTCTCTTCTAGTGATTGGTTTTTCAAGTTTCTATTTCTTCCTGTTTCAGTTTTGGTAGGTTATGTGTTTCTAGGAATTTATCCATTTCTTCCAGGTTTTCCAATTTGTTGGGCATATAGTTTTTCATAATATTCTTTTATAATTTTTTGTATTTTTTTTGGTGTTGTTACTTCTCTCATTTGTATTTTTGTTTATTTGAGTCCTTTCTCTTTTCTTTTTGATAAGTCTGGTTAGGGGGTTATCATTTTTATTAGTTCTTTCAAAGGACCAGATCCTGATTTCATTGATCTGTTCTGTGTTTTTGTTTGTTTGTCTTTTAGTTTCAACATCATTTATTTTTACTCTAGTCTTTATTATTTCCCTTCCTCTGCTGGCTTTAGGTTTCATTTCTAATTTTTTCTGTCTCCTTTATGTAAGGATAGGTTATTTATTTGAGATTTTTCTTGCTTCTTGAGGTAGGCATGTATTGTTGTAGCCTTCCTATTAGGACTACTTTTGTTGAGTCCCAAAGATTTTGGACCAATGTGTTTTTATTTTCATTTGTTTCCATGTATTTTTAAAAATTTCTTCTTTGATTTCCTGGTTGACCCATTCATTCTTTAGTAGCATGTTGTTTAACCTTCATGTATTTGTGGTCTCTCCAAATTTTTTCTTGTGGTTGACTTCAAGTTTCATAGTGATAGGGTCAGAAAAGATGCATGGTATGATCTCAAGTCTTTTAGTACTTGTTGAGGCCTGATTTTTGACCTAGTAGGTGATCTATTCTGAAGAGTGTTCCATGTGCACTTGAAAAGAATGTGTATTCTGCTTTACGATGGAATGATCTGAATTTATCTGTTAAGTCCATCTTGTCCATTGTGTCATTCAAAGCTGTTTTTTACTTGCTGATTTTCTGCTTTCATGATCTCTCCATTGCTGCAAGTGGAGTGTTAAATTCCCCTACTATTATTAATTCATTTTCAATAAGTTTCTTTATGTCTGTCATTAATTGTTTTATATATTTGGGTGCTCCAGTGTTGTATGCATAAATATTTACAACTGTTAGATCTTCCTGTGGGATAATATCCTTTATTAAGATACAGTGCCCTTCTTCATCTCTTGTTACAGTCTTTGGTTTAAAATTTAATTTGTCTGATATAAGTATTGTTACTCTGGCCTTCTTTTGGCATCCGCTTGTAAGATAAATGGTTCTTCACCCCCTCACTTTCAATCTGCAGGTACCTTTAGGTCTAAAATGAGTCTTTTGTAGGCAGCATATAGATGGATCTTATTTTATATCCATTCTGATACTCTATGTCTTTTGATTAGAGCATTTAGTTCATTTACATGTAATTGAGTAATTATTGATTGATATGTATTTAATGCCATTTTATTACTTGTTTTGTCATTGTTTCTGGAGATTTTCCCTGTTTCTTGTCTTTGTCATTTTTGGTCTTTCCTTTCACTCAAAGTCCCCTTTAATATTTTTTGCAGAGTTGGTTTAGTGGTCACGAACTTCTTTAGTTTTTGTTTATCTGAGAAACTTTCTCTCACCTTCTATTCTGAATAATAGCCTTGCTGGATAGAGTATTCTTGGCTGCAGATTTTTCGCATTCAGCAGATTGAAAATATCATGCTACTCCTTTCTCGCTTGCCGGGTTTCTGTTGAGATATCTACAGCTAGCCTTATGGGTCTTCCCTTGTAAGTTAGGTACTTCTTTTGTCCTGTTGCTTTTAGTATTTTCCTTTATCACTAGATTTTGCAAATATAATTACAATATATCTTGGTATTGGCCTGCTTTTGTTGATTTTGATGGGAATTCTCTATGCCTCCTGGATCTGGATGTCTGTTTCCTTCCCCTGATTAGGGAAGTTTTCCACTATTAATTCCTCAAATAAATGTTCTCCCCCCTTTTTCTCTCTTATTCTTCTGGACTCCTACAATACGAATATTATTAGTTTGCTGGAGTCATTGAGTTCCCTAAGTCTGTTCTTATGTTCCATAATTCTTTCTCCCTTTTGTTCAGCCTAATTATTTTCCATTATTTTATCTTCTGTGTCACTTAGTTGTTCTCTGCTTCTTCCAGAGAACAAATGCAATGCTTTGTTGCATTCAGTCTGTTTCAAATCTCAGTTATTGCACTTTTTCATTTGACTGATTTTTTTAACCTTTTTATCTGGCAGTAAGGCCTCCCTGAAGTCTTCCATTATTTTCTCAAGCCCAGCAAGTATCCTTATGATTCTTGGTTTAAATTCTCCATCTGGCGTATTACTTACATATGTTTTGCTTAGATCCCTGACTGTGACCTCATATTGTTCTTCCATTTGGGGTGAATTCCTCCATCTTGGCGTTTTGTCTCTGTCTTCTCTGTGTTAGAAAAGCCTGTTATGTTTTCTGCTCTTGAGATAGTGGCTTTATGAAGAAGAGGTCATCTAGTGTCCAGGGCCTGGTGCTTCAGAGAGTGTCTCTGGTGTGTGCTGTGTGCATTCTGCTGCTGTGTTTCATCTGCTCTGTCTTTCAGCCAGTTGTCTGTAGAGGCTCTTCTTGCCTGCTGTGTGCAGTGTTTGGTCCTTGGCTAGACTGTGGCAAGTTTTAACTAGGTGTGTTCTGGTCTCTTTGTTAAATAAGACTTGATACTACTTCCACTAGAAGAGAAGCCTTTAGAACTATCTGGTTGGGAAACGTTCTGTGGGCAGGGGCCTCTGCTTGTCTTCTGGGGAAGGGGCTTGTGGTGCTGGGATGGAGGCAATCTTGACTTGGAATGGCAGTACTGGCAGAGTGCAGTGGTATGGGACCTAGTCTAAGCAGGTTAGGCAGCTAATGTCTGTGCTGTGCTGTTTGCTGCAGGCGGCTGTATGTTTATGCTGAGTGGCAGGGGAAGAAAAAGGTGCCAGACAGGTCCTTTTTCCCCTTGCTGCTCTCAGGGAAGCACTGCCTGTAGAGTGAATCATCTCCCCCCTTGGGTGTCCCAGGCATTCTTCAGTCACCGTTTTCACATTGTTTGCCTGCCTTCTCTCCAGGAGCAGCGCAGCGCTCTCTGGGCTCTATCCCAGCCAAGCCTGCTGACTTTTAAAACTCCAGGCTATAGGGATGTGGTGTGGACAGGGACCTGTGCTGGTCTTATGGGGTAGGGTCTTACTGCACTGGGACTGAGGGAGGTTTGACCGAGAGGGGCAGTCATACCAGTGCACAGGGGATGGGACTTGGATCAGTCAGGCTAGGTAGTGTTGGGACCGAGCTTCCCTGGTCAGGTGGCTCTGTGTTTCTGCTAGGAGTATGGGAGGGAAAAGGCACCTGCGGGCTACTTTGTCCCCGGAGAGGTGAGAGGCATCTCCATGAAAGCTACCTGTCATGCATGTGCTCCAAGAAAGGTGAATGATCTCCCCTATGTGTGCCCCAGGTTTTCCTCAGATCATGCTGTCTGCCCACCATCTCTCCAGGAGTTGGGCAGCACCCTCAGGGCTCTATCCCAGCCAAGCCAGAGATCTTTAGAACTTCAGTCTTTAAACCCCACTTGTTGCAAAACCCCACAAAAATCAGCCCTCTTTTTCCCAGCCAATGGTTTTGGGGAAGTGTTCTTGTGCATTCCCCTGTGTGCTCCTCCCTCTCTTGCCTTTCTTCATGACCAGGGCTATCTCCCCTCTGCAGCACCCACAGTCAGTTTCTCCCCCAGACCATGTCTTCACACTTCTTGCCTTCCTTGATGTGGCCTCTTCTCTCACTCTAGTTGTGGAATTTGTTCTGTCAGTACTCAGGTTGATTTCTTGGGTATTCAGAGTGATTTGATAGATATCTAGTTGTGTTTGAGGAATGAGAGGAGCCTAGGGTCATCCTACTACGTTGCTATCTTAACTCACCTGTCTTTTCATTGTCTTAAAAGTGTCTTTCTCAAGAGCAGATGTTTTTTTACCCTTGATGAATTCTAGTTTATCTACTTTTTTTTCTTTATGGATCATGTTTTTCATCTCTTGTCTAAGAAATCTTGGTCTCACCCCAGGTTACAAAGATTTTTCTTCTATGTCTTGTAAAATTTTATCATTTTAGGTTTTACATTTAGGTCTCTGATACATTTTGAATTAATGTGTATACCTTGTGAGATATGGGTTGAGGTTAATTTTTTTTTATGATGTCCAGTTTTTCCAAGAAGCACAATTTGTTGAAAAGTCTGTTCTTTATTCATTGAATTTCCTTTGTACTTTTGTTGATTATCAGTTGACCATATATTTATGGGTATACTTTTTATGCTCTGATATGTTCCATTGATCTATGTGTCTCCCATTTGTCAATAAATACCACACAGTTTTGGTTTTTGTAACTTTATAATCTTAAAATCATAAGGTGTGTTTCCTCAACGTTTTTCTTTTTGAAAATTATTTTGACTGTTTTGGTGCCTTTCCATTTCCATAGAAGTTTTAGAATCGACTTAGAAGTTTCTACAAAATTATCTGCTGGGATTTTGATTGGGATTGTGTTGATTCGGTAGATGTCTTTGGGTAGGACTAACATCTTAACAATATTGGGTATTCTAATCTGCATAGGATATATTTCTCCATTTATTTAGGTATTCCTTGATTTCTTTTATCAGGGATCTATAGTTTTCAGCATGCCGATCTTGAATATATATTTTTACATTTATATTTAAATAATTCATACTTTTGAATATTTAAATGGTACTGTTTTTTTTTACTTTATTTTTTAAAATTTACATCCAAATGAGTTACTATATAGTGAAGCAATGATTTCAGGAGTAGAATCCTTAATGTTCCTTACCCATTTAGCACATCTCCTCTCCCAAACCCCTCCAGCAACCCTTAGTTTTTTCTCCATGTTTATGAGTATCTTTTGTTTTGTCCCCCTCCCTGTTTTTATATTATTTTTGTTTCCCTTCCCTTATGTTCATCTGTTTTGTCTCTTAAAGTCCTCATATGAGTGAAGTCATATGATTTTTGTCTTTCTCTGACTAATTTCACTTAACATAATACCCTCCAGTTCCATCCACATAGTTGCAAATGGCAAGATTT
>NW_024413075.1:0-1544 GCF_014898765.1 Herpailurus yagouaroundi | reverse complement strand
TTTGTTTGTTTGGGAAGACCTTTATCTCTCCTTCTATTCTAAATGACAGATTTGCTGGATAAAGGATTCTTGGCTGCATATTTTTTCTGTTTAGCGCACTGAAGATATCGTGCCAATTCTTTCTGGCCTGCCAAGTTTCAAAAGAGAGATCAGTCACGAATCTTATAGGTCTCCCTTTATATGTGAGGGCATGTTTATCCCTTGCTGCTTTCAGAATTTTCTCTTTATTCTTGTATTTTGCCAGTTTCACTATGATATGTCGTGCAGAAGATCGATTCAAGTTATGTCTGATGGGAGTTCTCTGTGCCTCTTGGATTTCAATGCCTTTTTCCTTCCCCAATTCAGGGAAGCTCTCAGCTATAATTTCTTCAAATACCCCTTCAGCACCTTTCCCTCTCTCTTCCTCCTCTGGGATACCAATTATGTGTATATTATTTCTTTTTATTGTATCACTTAGTTCTCTAATTTTCCCCTCATACTCCTGGATTTTTTTATCTCTCTTTCTCTCAGTTTCCTCTTTTTCCATAACTTTATCTTCTAGTTCACCTATTCTCTCCTCTGCCTCTTCAATCCGAGCCATTGTGGTTTCCATTTTGTTTTGCATTTCGTTTAAAGCGCTTTTCAGCTCCTCGTGACTGTTCCTTAGTCCCTTGATCTCTGTAGCAAGAGATTCTCTGCTGTCCTGTATACTGTTTTCAAGCCCAGCTATTAATTTTATGAGTATTATTCTAAATTCACTTTCTGTTATATTATTTAAATCCTTTTTGATCAGTTCATTAGCTGTTGTTATTTCCTGGAGATTCTTCTGAGGGGAATTCTTCTGCTTGGTCATTTTGGATAGTCCCTGGAGTGGTAAGGACCTGCAGGGCACTTCCCCTGTGCTGTGGTGTATAACTGGAGTTGGTGGGCGGGCCGCAGTCCGACCTGATGTCTGCCCCTAGCCCACTCCTGGGGCCACAGTCATACTGGTGTGTGTGACTTCTCTTCCCCTCTCCTAGGGTCGGGATTCACTGTGGGGTGGCGTGGCCCATCTGGGATACTTGCACACTGCCAGGCTTGTGATGCTGGGGATCTGCCATATTAGCTGGGGTGGGTAGGCAAGGTGCACGGGGGCAGGAGGGGCAGACTTAGCTCGCTTTTCCTTAGGTGATCCAGTTCAGTAGGGGCCCTGTGGCAGTGGGAGGGGGTCAGATCCGCTGCCGGAGGTTTGGCTCCACAGAAGCACAGAGTTGGGTGTTTTCGCAGAGCGAGCAAGTTCCCTGGCAGGAACTGGTTCTCTTTGGAATTTTGGCTGGGGGATGGGCAGGGGAGATGGCGCTGGTGAGCACCTTTGTTCCCCACCAAACTGAGCTCTGTCGTCAGGGGGCTCAGCAGCTCTCCCTCCCTTTGTCTTCCAGCCTTCCCGCTTTCCAAGCAGAGCTGTTAACTTATGACCTCCCAGAGGCTAAGTCACCCTTGCTGTCGGAACACAGTCCGTCAGGCCCCTCCGCTTTTGCCAGCCAGACTCGGGGGCTCTGCTTGGCCGGCGAGCCGCCCCTCCGCCC
>NW_024413074.1:0-2508 GCF_014898765.1 Herpailurus yagouaroundi | reverse complement strand
TTTTAAAACATTTAAAAAAAAAAAAAGAATTAAGGAGGCAAAATTCCAGAAATAGCATATTAAGAGTAACTATAAGGTGGGGCACCTGGCTGGCTCAGGCGATAGAGCATGTGACTCTTGATCGCAGGATCATGAGTTGGAGACCCACGTTGGGTATAGAGATTACTTTAAAAAAAAAAAAAGAGTAACTATGAGAGTGCTGGAAAGAAAAATGTCTTTGAGTACTCTGCAAAGTTCGTTGGCTGTTTTACATCTTTTGTGCAATACGTTCTTTTTCTAAGGATATCGACCCTAAGAATGGTGTGTTTTTATGCCCGTTAATGTACAAAGATTTTTTTTTAACAACTGTTATTTCAATATTGAATATTTAACATGGCCAATATATCTTAAAAATAGTTTTTTAAAAAATGGCTACATGCAGCTTTATCCCTATCGAGTAGAATACCTTTATAATTTTTACATCGGATCTTAGGGAATACTCTCATATTCTCTTTGCTTTCCTCAAAACCAAATCTCTCTTAAGCAGAGCGTTTGCCGGGAAGGCACTCGTGGAGGTCGAGAGAGATGCAATCTGGACGTCTGGGTACAACGAGTTAGAGCCTTGGTGCCTGCTTTGTTGATCGAGCTCATTTCGGGGCTCTGAAGTGGACACAGTGGGATTTCCAGATGGGGGGGGGGGGTTGGCACCCTCAGTGTCATGGCGGTGTCGTCCCTCAGAGGGACATGATAGGGTGACCCACTTGGTGGGGGAAGAACTCCCCTATTTGTTTTCCTTGTTTTTTATTTTCCTGCAGAAAAATAAGTACTAAAGACTCCATGTGAAAGTCCCCACTCAAATGACACCCCATTCATGAAGCGTTGCAGGTTTTCCCAGCTGGAAATGATCTTACCATCATCCTCTGAACTACAGAGCACCTAGGAAGGCTGGCATCTTACTCTGACGGTGCTTGGAAGTGCACTCTGAATAGGCACATGTACGGGCCGGGCGACATAATTTACAGAGTCTGGTGCAAAATGAAACATGGGGCCCTTTGTCTAAAAATTCCTAAGAATTCCGGGGCGCCTGGGTGGCTCCGTCGGTTGAGCGTCCGACTTCAGCTCAGGTCATGATCTCATGGTCTGTGAGTTCGAGCCCCTATCGGGCGCTGTGCTGATGGCTCGGAGCCTGGAGCCTGCTTCGGATTCTGTGTCTCCCTCTCTCTCTCTGCCCCTCCCCCACTCACGCTCTGTCTCTCTCTGTCTCTCAGAAATAAATAAATGTAAAAAAAATTTTTTTAAATCAAAATTCCTAAGAATTTCAAGATGTCAGCGGCAGACCATTCCTCCAAGCTTGGGGCCCTTCTGAGCTTGGGCTCCCGTGAGGCTACAGTGGGTAAACAAACGAATGAGTCCATCAGTCATTCACTTACCCAACGAAAGCCATGGTTTCTCTGGTCTGGCCAGGACTGGGGTTTAAAAACAAGCGACAGCAACAACAACAACAACAACAAAAAAACACACCAGCCTGGGGACATCTGGCTGGCTCAGTGGGGAGGGCGTGCAACTCTCGATCTTGGGGTCGTGAGTTTGAGCCCCACATTGGATATACAGGTGACTTCAATAAATAAAACTTAAGACACACACACACACCAGCCAGGAGCCAAATTTTTTGATTCCTTGAGGCAATTATATTTTGTCTCTTTTATTCATGACTTTTATATAAACAGATGTTTCCTTAATATCTCATAGGTTAGTAGACCCCATTGAAGATGATCCAGCTTTTTACCAAGAGCTCCTGCCAGCATGCGATGCATCTCGGCAGTCTCCTTTTACTGCCCCTTAGTTATTTTTAGCTGTTTTAAGTTATAGGTGGTTTAAATATTTCAACTGTGGGTCCAGAACTGGTAAATGAAATAAAGAAACTACACCTTGAATGAAATACCCCTGTTTTTCTGAACTGTCTCAAATGATGTTTTGTGTTGTTTTTTTTTTTCCAACGTTTATTTATTTTTGGGACAGAGAGAGACAGAGCATGAACGGGCGAGGGGCAGAGAGAGAGGGAGACACAGAATCGGAAACAGGCTCCAGGCTCTGAGCCATCAGCCCAGAGCCCGACGCGGGGCTCGAACTCCCGGACCGGGAGATCGTGACCTGGCTGAAGTCGGACGCTTAACCGACTGCGCCACCCAGGCGCCCCACAAATGATGTTTTAAAACTAATTTTTGGCCTTATAGCGTATTTCTAAGAAGCCTGAGAATGCAAATGGCATGTGTGCTTTCTGTGACAAATTCCTTTTATGATGTTTCACTAGCAGAATAATGGAGGGTGGCATCCTTCATTCTTGAATGAGGCGTGTTTATGCGAGTCGGAGTGGGGGGGGGGTGGTCTACAAAAGGAAAACGGGAGAGCAAAGTCCGCCCTGGAAAAATCCAGCCGCTAGAAATGTGGTCTTGTCCAGATAGTGAGAAAATAATTGTCTCCAGGTTTGATGAAGGGTTTATGGCGCTAACATTTTAGGATGAAATACAG